>NW_026043939.1:0-300000 GCF_937001465.1 Orcinus orca | reverse complement strand
AGGGCCATCTGAAAAAAGTGTAAAATCCAGAAAGGTAGGACAGGCCATGGAGAACTGGGAGCCCTGTTATGCTGATGGGTGGGATGTAAATTGCCAACAGCCACTCGGGAGAAGTGTATGGTGTTTCCTGAAACATCTAAAAAACAAAGCAACAGGGCCTAGGTCAATTCCACTTATGGTCCTATAGCTTAGGGAAATTAAAATCAAAAAGACACAGCCACCCCAAAGTTTGGGACGGCTCTGTTTACAAGAACCTCTTTTACGGTACAAGTTCAATATCGCATAAAGCGAAAAATGGATAAAGAAGTTGTGGTACTTACGTACAATGCAATATCACTCAGCAATGAAATCTATGTCAACAGGCCTGTAGCAGAAAATGAGTGGGCTCAGGTATGATGATTCTAACTGAAATAAGTCACACAGAAAAAGAAACAACATAAGATATCACTAATACACGGAATGTAAACTTGGCTACACAGGAACTGGATTACAAAAGAGAACAGGGTCTCAAATTTAGAAAACCAACTCATGCTTGCTTAAGGGGAAATGTGAGTTGGGGTGCTGCATAAAACCAGAGATTGAAATGAGCACAGATAAAGTTCCTTAAGCCAAATATGTAATAGACAAGAGCTACTCCTTGCTCAACGAAATGGACTCAACACCCCATATTAAACGCCTAAGAATGTACCTGATTAGTAAGTATCTTAAAACCTATGGATTGCTATGCCTCCGAAAGAGAATCAAGCGTGTGTACAGGGGCATAAACGCAGCAGTGATAGGATTGGAGAGGTTCGGTGAGCAAATGAAGACCCTTTGAAGTCATATTGCATGGTACCCATTCCACGGGTCTCAACTCTCCAGGTTTAAGGGATTCTTCCTTCAGCTGAAACATGCATGTGGAACCCAGAGTATGATCAACCGTGTGATCAGGAGACGTGTTCAAATATGTCTCAGTTTTCGTCCCCTGGTACTCGGGTGCAACATTCCAGATGCTTTACTAACAATCTCCTGACTTGGAGAGTCAGTGCCTTTAACCTCCTGTTTGGCCCAGTTTGCAAATTCTGCGGAAGATGAACAGGAATAAGGAGGACCAATGAGAGACTAGCTGGAGGTGTCTGGACGGGCAAATTTAACTCTCATTTCCCACCAGGAAGAGGAATTAACCAAAGGCTCAGCGTGCCGTGCCGGAACAAGATTAGGGCCTGAAGCAATCCTGCGGTGTTGCGGCCAGCTCACAAGAAAGCGAGTTTAAGAAAGGAGCTCAGGGCCCCTGTAATTCACAAACCTGCAGATTTATAAATGACAGCTATCGTCCAAAAATATACTGAAGTAAGGCTGCCAAGAGGACTTGAAAGCGGGGCAGAATTGCAGAAAACCGATTTCAGGAGGTAGACTGGAATTGCATTTAAAGCATAGGAAAAGAGGCAGAACGTCCACAATGATGCACTTGGACAAAAAGGGCGTATCCGTTTTTTCCTGAATATATTCACTCGGGAGAAGTGTATGGTGTTTCCTGAAACATCTAAAAAAGAAAGCAACAGAGCCTAGGGCACTTCCACTTATGGTCCTATAGCTTAGGGAAATTAAAATCAAAAAGACACAGCCACCCAAATGTTTGGGACGGCTCTGTTTACAAGAACCTCGTTTATGGTACAAGTTCAATATCGCAGAAAGTGAAAAATGGATAAAGAAGTTGTGGTACTTACGTACAATGCAATACCACTCAGCAATGAAATCTATGTCAACACGCCTGTAGCACAAAATGAGTGGGTTCAGGTATGATGATTCTAACTGAAATAAGTCACACAGAAAAAGAAACATCATAAGATATCACTAATACACGGAATGTAAACTTGGCTACACAGGAACTGAATTACAAAACAGAACAGGGTCTCAAATTTAGAAAACCAACTTATGCTTGCTTAAGGGGAAAGGTGAGTTGGGATGCAGCATAAAACCAGAGATTGAAATGAACACAGATAAAGTTCCTTAAGCCAAATATGTAATAGACAAGAGCTACTCCTTATTCAACGAAATGGACTCAACACCCCATATTAAACGCCTAAGAATGTACCTGACTAGTAAGTATCTTAAAACCTATGGATTGCTATGTCTCCGAAAGAGAATCAAGCATGTGTACAGGGGCATAAACGCAGCAGTGATAGGATTGGAGAGGTTCGGTGAGCAAAGAATGACCCTTTGAAGTCATATTACATGCTACCCATTCCACGGGTCTCAACTCTCCAGGTTTAAGGGATTCTTCCTTCAGCTGAAACATGCATGTGGAACCCAGAGTATGATCAACCGTGTGATCAGGAGACGTTTTCAAATATGTCTCAGTTTTCGTCCACTGGTACTCGGGTGCAACATTCCAGACGCTTTACTAACACTCTCCTGACTTGGAGAGTCAGTGCCTTTAACCTCCTGTTTGGCCCAGATTGCAATTTCTGCAGAAGATGAACAGGAATAGGTAGGAGCAATGAGAGACTAGCTGGAGGTGTCTGGACGGGCAAATTTAACTCTCATTTCCCACCAGGAAGAGGAATTAACCAAAGGCTCAGCGTGCCGTGCCGGAACAAGATTAGGGCCTGAAGCAATCATGCGGTGTTGTGGCCCGCTCACAAGAAAGCGAGTTGAAGAAAGGAGCTCAGGGGCACTGTAATTCACAAACCTGCAGAGTTATAAATGTCAGCTATCGTCCAAAAATATACTGAAGTAAGGCTGCCAAGAGGACTTGAAAGCGGGGCAGAATTGCAAGAAACCGATTTCAGGAGGTAGACTGGAATTGCATTTAAAGCATAGGAAAAGAGGCAGAACGTCCACAATGATGCACTTGGCCAAAAAGGGCGTATGCGTTTTTTCCTGAATATATTCAGGAAAAAACGCATACGCACTTTTTGGCCAACCAAGCAAGCTTGCAAAGGAAATCTGCACTACAATGAAGTCTCACTTCCGCCTGGTCAAAAGGGCCATCTGAAAAAAGTGTAAAATCCAGAAAGGCAGGACAGGCCATGGAGAACTGGGAGCCTTGTTATGCTGATGGGCGGGATGTAAATTGCCAACAGCCACTGGGGAGAAGTGTATGGTGTTTCCTGAAACATCTAAAAAACAAAGCAACAGAGCCTAGGGCACTTCCACTTATGGTCCTATAGCTTAGGGAAATTAAAATCAAAAAGACACAGCCACCCCAAAGTTTGGGACGGGTCTGTTTACAAGAACCTTGTTTATGGTACAAGTTCAATATCACAGAAAGTGAAAAATGGATAAAGAAGTTGTGGTACTTACGTACAATGCAATATCACTCAGCAATGAAATCTATGTCATCAGGCCCATAGGAGCATAGTGAGTGGATTCAGGTATGACGATTCTAACTGAAATAAGTCACACAGAAAGAGAAACATCATAAGATATCACTAATACATGGAATGTAAACTTGGCTACACAGAAACTGAATTACAAAACAGAACAGGGTCTCAAATGAAGAAAACCAACTTATGCTTGCTTAAGGGGAAAGGTGAGTTGGGGTGCTGCATAAAACCAGAGATTGAAATGAGCACAGATAAAGTTCCTTAAGCCAAATATGGAATAGACAAGAGCTACTCCTTGCTCAACGAAATGGACTCAACACCCCATATTAAACGCCGAAGAATGTACCTGACTAGTAAGTATCTTAAAACCTATCGATTGCTATGTCTCCGAAAGACAATCAAGCATGTATACAGGGGCATAAACGCAGCAGTGATAGGATTGGAGAGGTTCGCTGAGCAAATGAAGACCCTTTGAAGTCATATTGCATGGTACCCATTCCACGGGTCTCAACTCTCCAGGTTTAAGGGATTCTTCCTTCAGCTAAAACATGCATGTGGAACCCAGAGTATGATCAGCCGTGTGATCGGGAGACGTGTTCCAATATGTCTCAGTTCTCGTCCCCTGGTACTCGGGTGCAACATTCCAGATGCTTTACTGACACTCTCCCGAGTTGGAGAGTCAGTGCCTTTAACCTCCTGTTTGGCCCAGTTTGCAATTTCTGCGGAAGATGAACAGGAATAGCGAGAAACAATGAGAGACTAGCTGGAGGTGTCTGGACGGGCAAATTTAACTCTCATTTCCCAGCAGGAAGAGGAATTAACCTAATGCTCAGCGTGCCGTGCCGGAACCAGATTAGGGCCTGAAACAATCCTGCGGTGTTGCGGCCAGCTCACAAGAAAGCGAATTGAAGAAAGGAGCTCAGGGGCACTGTAATTCACGAAGCTGCAGAGTTATAAATGACAGCTATCGTCCAAAAATATACTGAAGTAAGGCTGCCAAGAGGACTTGAATGCGGGGCAGAATTGCAGGAAACCGATTTCAGGAGGTAGACTGGAATTGCACTTAAAGCATAGGAAAAGAGTCAGAAAGTCGACAATGATGCACTTGGCCAAAAAGGTCGTATGCGTTTTTTCCTGAATATATTCAGGAAAAAACGCATACGCACTTTTTGGCCAACCAAGCAAGCTTGCAAAGGAAATCTGCACTACAATGAAGTCTCACTTCCCCCTGGTCAAAAGGGCCATCTGAAAAAAGTGTAAAATCCAGAAAGGTAGGACAGGCCATGGAGAACTGGGAGCCCTGTTATGCTGATGGGTGGGATGTAAATTGCCAACAGCCACTCGGGAGAAGTGTATGGTGTTTCCTGAAACATCTAAAAAACAAAGCAACAGGGCCTAGGTCAATTCCACTTATGGTCCTATAGCTTAGGGAAATTAAAATCAAAAAGACACAGCCACCCCAAAGTTTGGGACGGCTCTGTTTACAAGAACCTCTTTTACGGTACAAGTTCAATATCGCATAAAGCGAAAAATGGATAAAGAAGTTGTGGTACTTACGTACAATGCAATATCACTCAGCAATGAAATCTATGTCAACAGGCCTGTAGCAGAAAATGAGTGGGCTCAGGTATGATGATTCTAACTGAAATAAGTCACACAGAAAAAGAAACAACATAAGATATCACTAATACACGGAATGTAAACTTGGCTACACAGGAACTGGATTACAAAAGAGAACAGGGTCTCAAATTTAGAAAACCAACTCATGCTTGCTTAAGGGGAAATGTGAGTTGGGGTGCTGCATAAAACCAGAGATTGAAATGAGCACAGATAAAGTTCCTTAAGCCAAATATGTAATAGACAAGAGCTACTCCTTGCTCAACGAAATGGACTCAACACCCCATATTAAACGCCTAAGAATGTACCTGATTAGTAAGTATCTTAAAACCTATGGATTGCTATGCCTCCGAAAGAGAATCAAGCGTGTGTACAGGGGCATAAACGCAGCAGTGATAGGATTGGAGAGGTTCGGTGAGCAAATGAAGACCCTTTGAAGTCATATTGCATGGTACCCATTCCACGGGTCTCAACTCTCCAGGTTTAAGGGATTCTTCCTTCAGCTGAAACATGCATGTGGAACCCAGAGTATGATCAACCGTGTGATCGGGAGACGTGTTCAAATATGTCTCAGTTTTCGTCCCCTGGTACTCGGGTGCAACATTCCAGATGCTTTACTAACAATCTCCTGACTTGGAGAGTCAGTGCCTTTAACCTCCTGTTTGGCCCAGTTTGCAAATTCTGCGGAAGATGAACAGGAATAAGGAGGACCAATGAGAGACTAGCTGGAGGTGTCTGGACGGGCAAATTTAACTCTCATTTCCCACCAGGAAGAGGAATTAACCAAAGGCTCAGCGTGCCGTGCCGGAACAAGATTAGGGCCTGAAGCAATCCTGCGGTGTTGCGGCCAGCTCACAAGAAAGCGAGTTTAAGAAAGGAGCTCAGGGCCCCTGTAATTCACAAACCTGCAGATTTATAAATGACAGCTATCGTCCAAAAATATACTGAAGTAAGGCTGCCAAGAGGACTTGAAAGCGGGGCAGAATTGCAGAAAACCGATTTCAGGAGGTAGACTGGAATTGCATTTAAAGCATAGGAAAAGAGGCAGAACGTCCACAATGATGCACTTGGACAAAAAGGGCGTATCCGTTTTTTCCTGAATATATTCACTCGGGAGAAGTGTATGGTGTTTCCTGAAACATCTAAAAAAGAAAGCAACAGAGCCTAGGGCACTTCCACTTATGGTCCTATAGCTTAGGGAAATTAAAATCAAAAAGACACAGCCACCCAAATGTTTGGGACGGCTCTGTTTACAAGAACCTCGTTTATGGTACAAGTTCAATATCGCAGAAAGTGAAAAATGGATAAAGAAGTTGTGGTACTTACGTACAATGCAATACCACTCAGCAATGAAATCTATGTCAACACGCCTGTAGCACAAAATGAGTGGGTTCAGGTATGATGATTCTAACTGAAATAAGTCACACAGAAAAAGAAACATCATAAGATATCACTAATACACGGAATGTAAACTTGGCTACACAGGAACTGAATTACAAAACAGAACAGGGTCTCAAATTTAGAAAACCAACTTATGCTTGCTTAAGGGGAAAGGTGAGTTGGGATGCAGCATAAAACCAGAGATTGAAATGAACACAGATAAAGTTCCTTAAGCCAAATATGTAATAGACAAGAGCTACTCCTTATTCAACGAAATGGACTCAACACCCCATATTAAACGCCTAAGAATGTACCTGACTAGTAAGTATCTTAAAACCTATGGATTGCTATGTCTCCGAAAGAGAATCAAGCATGTGTACAGGGGCATAAACGCAGCAGTGATAGGATTTGAGAGGTTCGGTGAGCAAAGAATGACCCTTTGAAGTCATATTACATGCTACCCATTCCAAGGGTCTCAACTCTCCAGGTTTAAGGGATTCTTCCTTCAGCTGAAACATGCATGTGGAACCCAGAGTATGATCAACCGTGTGATCAGGAGACATTTTCAAATATGTCTCAGTTTTCGTCCACTGGTACTCGGGTGCAACATTCCAGACGCTTTACTAACACTCTCCTGACTTGGAGAGTCAGTGCCTTTAACCTCCTGTTTGGCCCAGATTGCAATTTCTGCAGAAGATGAACAGGAATAGGTAGGAGCAATGAGAGACTAGCTGGAGGTGTCTGGACGGGCAAATTTAACTCTCATTTCCCACCAGGAAGAGGAATTAACCAAAGGCTCAGCGTGCCGTGCCGGAACAAGATTAGGGCCTGAAGCAATCCTGCGGTGTTGTGGCCCGCTCACAAGAAAGCGAGTTGAAGAAAGGAGCTCAGGGGCACTGTAATTCACAAACCTGCAGAGTTATAAATGTCAGCTATCGTCCAAAAATATACTGAAGTAAGGCTGCCAAGAGGACTTGAAAGCGGGGCAGAATTGCAAGAAACCGATTTCAGGAGGTAGACTGGAATTGCATTTAAAGCATAGGAAAAGAGGCAGAACGTCCACAATGATGCACTTGGCCAAAAAGGGCGTATGCGTTTTTTCCTGAATATATTCAGGAAAAAACGCATACGCCCTTTTTGGCCAACCAAGCAAGCTTGCAAAGGAAATCTGCACTACAATGAAGTCTCACTTCCCCCCCGTCAAAAGGGCCATCTGAAAAAAGTGTAAAATCCAGAAAGGCAGGACAGGCCATGGAGAACTGGGAGCCTTGTTATGCTGATGGGCGGGATGTAAATTGCCAACAGCCACTGGGGAGAAGTGTATGGTGTTTCCTGAAACATCTAAAAAACAAAGCAACAGAGCCTAGGGCACTTCCACTTATGGTCCTATAGCTTAGGGAAATTAAAATCAAAAAGACAGAGCCACCCCAAAGTTTGGGACGGGTCTGTTTACAAGAACCTTGTTTATGGTACAAGTTCAATATCACAGAAAGTGAAAAATGGATAAAGAAGTTGTGGTACTTACGTACAATGCAATATCACTCAGCAATGAAATCTATGTCATCAGGCCCATAGGAGCATAGTGAGTGGATTCAGGTATGACGATTCTAACTGAAATAAGTCACACAGAAAGAGAAACATCATAAGATATCACTAATACATGGAATGTAAACTTGGCTACACAGAAACTGAATTACAAAACAGAACAGGGTCTCAAATGAAGAAAACCAACTTATGCTTGCTTAAGGGGAAAGGTGAGTTGGGGTGCTGCATAAAACCAGAGATTGAAATGAGCACAGATAAAGTTCCTTAAGCCAAATATGGAATAGACAAGAGCTACTCCTTGCTCAACGAAATGGACTCAACACCCCATATTAAACGCCGAAGAATGTACCTGACTGGTAAGTATCTTAAACCCTATGGATTGCTATGTCTCTGAAAGAGAATCAAGCGTGTGTACAGTTGCATAAACGCAGCAGTGATAGGATTGGAGAGGTTCGGTGAGCAAATGAAGACCCTTTGAAGTCATAATGCATGGTACCCATTCCACGGGTCTCAACTCTCCAGGTTTAAGGGATTCTTCCTTCAGCTGAAACATGCCTGTGGAACCCAGAGTATGATCAACCATGTGATCGGGAGACGTGTTCAAATATGTCTCAGTTTTCGTCCCCTGGTACTCGGGTGCAACATTCCAGACGCTTTACTAACACTCTCCCGACTTGGAGAGTCAGTGCCTTTAACCTCCTGTTTGGCCCAGTTTGCAATTTCTGCGGAAGATGAACAGGAATAGGGAGAACCAATGAGAGACTAGCTGGACGTTTCTGGACGGGCAAATTTAACTCTCATTTCCCACCAGGAAGAGGAATTAACCAAAGGCTCAGCGTGCCGTGCCGGAACCAGATTAGGGTCTGAAGCAATCCTGCGGTGTTGTGGCCAGCTCACAAGAAAGCGAGTTGAAGAAAGGAGCTCACGGGCACTGTAATTCACAAACGTGCAGAGTTATAAATGACAGCTATCGTCCAAAAATATACTGAAGTAAGGCTGCCAAGAGGACTTGAAAGCGGGGCAGAATTGCAGGAAACCGATTTCAGGAGGTAGACTGGAATTGCATTTAAAGCATAGGAAAAGAGGCAGAACGTGGACAATGATGCACTTGGCCAAAAAGGGCGTATGCGTTTTTTCCTGAATATATTCAGGAAAAAACGCATACGCCCTTTTTGGCGAACCAAGCAAGCTTGCACAGGAAATCTGCACTACAATGAAGTTTCACTTCCCCCCTGTCAAAGGGGCCATCTGAAAAAAGTGTAAAATCCAGAAAGGCAGGACAGGCCATGGAGAACTGGGAGCCTTGTTATGCTGATGGGCGGGTTGTAAATTGCCAACAGCCACTAGGGAGAAGTGTATGGTGTTTCCTGAAACATCTAAAAAACAAAGCAACAGAGCCTAGGGCACTTCCACTTATGGTCCTATAGCTTAGGGAAATTAAAATAAAAAAGACACAGCCACCCCAAAGTTTGGGACGGCTCTGTTTACAAGAACCTCGTTTACGGTACAAGTTCAATATCGCATAAAGCGAAAAATGGATAAAGAAGTTGTGGTACTTATGTACAATGCAATATCACTCAGCAATGAAATCTATGTCATCAGGCCCATAGCAGCATAATGAGTGGATTCAGGTACGATGATTCTAACTGAAATAAGTCACACAGAAAAAGAAGCATCATAAGATATCACTAATACACGGAATTTAAACTTGGCTACACAGGAACTGGATTACAAAACAGAACAGGGTCTCAAATTTAGAAAACCAACTTATGCTTGCTTAAGGGGAAAGGTGAGTTGGGGTGCTGCATAAAACCAGAGATTGAAATGAGCACAGATAAAGTTCCTTAAGCCAAATATGGAGTAGACAAGAGCTACTCCTTGCTCAACGAAATGGACTCAACACCCCATATTAAACGCCTAAGAATGTACCTGACTAGTAAGTATCTTAAAACCTATCGATTGCTATGTCTCCGAAAGACAATCAAGCATGTATACAGGGGCATAAACGCAGCAGTGATAGGATTGGAGAGGTTCGCTGAGCAAATGAAGACCCTTTGAAGTCATATTGCATGGTACCCATTCCACGGGTCTCAACTCTCCAGGTTTAAGGGATTCTTCCTTCAGCTAAAACATGCATGTGGAACCCAGAGTATGATCAGCCGTGTGATCGGGAGACGTGTTCCAATATGTCTCAGTTCTCGTCCCCTGGTACTCGGGTGCAACATTCCAGATGCTTTACTGACACTCTCCCGAGTTGGAGAGTCAGTGCCTTTAACCTCCTGTTTGGCCCAGTTTGCAATTTCTGCGGAAGATGAACAGGAATAGCGAGAAACAATGAGAGACTAGCTGGAGGTGTCTGGACGGGCAAATTTAACTCTCATTTCCCAGCAGGAAGAGGAATTAACCTAATGCTCAGCGTGCCGTGCCGGAACCAGATTAGGGCCTGAAACAATCCTGCGGTGTTGCGGCCAGCTCACAAGAAAGCGAATTGAAGAAAGGAGCTCAGGGGCACTGTAATTCACGAAGCTGCAGAGTTATAAATGACAGCTATCGTCCAAAAATATACTGAAGTAAGGCTGCCAAGAGGACTTGAATGCGGGGCAGAATTGCAGGAAACCGATTTCAGGAGGTAGACTGGAATTGCACTTAAAGCATAGGAAAAGAGTCAGAAAGTCGACAATGATGCACTTGGCCAAAAAGTTCGTATGCGTTTTTTCCTGAATATATACAGGAAAAAACGCATACGCACTTTTTGGCCAACCAAGCAAGCTTGCAAAGGAAATCTGCACTACAATGAAGTCTCACTTCCCCCTGGTCAAAAGGGCCATCTGAAAAAAGTGTAAAATCCAGAAAGGTAGGACAGGCCATGGAGAACTGGGAGCCCTGTTATGCTGATGGGTGGGATGTAAATTGCCAACAGCCACTCGGGAGAAGTGTATGGTGTTTCCTGAAACATCTAAAAAACAAAGCAACAGGGCCTAGGTCAATTCCACTTATGGTCCTATAGCTTAGGGAAATTAAAATCAAAAAGACACAGCCACCCCAAAGTTTGGGACGGCTCTGTTTACAAGAACCTCTTTTACGGTACAAGTTCAATATCGCATAAAGCGAAAAATGGATAAAGAAGTTGTGGTACTTACGTACAATGCAATATCACTCAGCAATGAAATCTATGTCAACAGGCCTGTAGCAGAAAATGAGTGGGCTCAGGTATGATGATTCTAACTGAAATAAGTCACACAGAAAAAGAAACAACATAAGATATCACTAATACACGGAATGTAAACTTGGCTACACAGGAACTGGATTACAAAAGAGAACAGGGTCTCAAATTTAGAAAACCAACTTATGCTTGCTTAAGGGGAAATGTGAGTTGGGGTGCTGCATAAAACCAGAGATTGAAATGAGCACAGATAAAGTTCCTTAAGCCAAATATGTAATAGACAAGAGCTACTCCTTGCTCAACGAAATGGACTCAACACCCCATATTAAACGCCTAAGAATGTACCTGATTAGTAAGTATCTTAAAACCTATGGATTGCTATGCCTCCGAAAGAGAATCAAGCGTGTGTACAGGGGCATAAACGCAGCAGTGATAGGATTGGAGAGGTTCGGTGAGCAAATGAAGACCCTTTGAAGTCATATTGCATGGTACCCATTCCACGGGTCTCAACTCTCCAGGTTTAAGGGATTCTTCCTTCAGCTGAAACATGCATGTGGAACCCAGAGTATGATCAACCGTGTGATCAGGAGACGTGTTCAAATATGTCTCAGTTTTCGTCCCCTGGTACTCGGGTGCAACATTCCAGACGCTTTATTAACACTCTCCCGACTTGGAGAGTCAGTGCCTTTAACCTCCTGTTTGGCCCAGTTTGCAAATTCTGCGGAAGATGAACAGGAATAAGGAGGACCAATGAGAGACTAGCTGGAGGTGTCTGGACGGGCAAATTTAACTCTCATTTCCCACCAGGAAGAGGAATTAACCAAAGGCTCAGCGTGCCGTGCCGGAACAAGATTAGGGCCTGAAGCAATCCTGCGGTGTTGCGGCCAGCTCACAAGAAAGCGAGTTTAAGAAAGGAGCTCAGGGCCCCTGTAATTCACAAACCTGCAGATTTATAAATGACAGCTATCGTCCAAAAATATACTGAAGTAAGGCTGCCAAGAGGACTTGAAAGCGGGGCAGAATTGCAGAAAACCGATTTCAGGAGGTAGACTGGAATTGCATTTAAAGCATAGGAAAAGAGGCAGAACGTCCACAATGATGCACTTGGACAAAAAGGGCGTATCCGTTTTTTCCTGAATATATTCACTCGGGAGAAGTGTATGGTGTTTCCTGAAACATCTAAAAAAGAAAGCAACAGAGCCTAGGGCACTTCCACTTATGGTCCTATAGCTTAGGGAAATTAAAATCAAAAAGACACAGCCACCCAAATGTTTGGGACGGCTCTGTTTACAAGAACCTCGTTTATGGTACAAGTTCAATATCGCAGAAAGTGAAAAATGGATAAAGAAGTTGTGGTACTTACGTACAATGCAATATCACTCAGCAATGAAATCTCTGTCAACAGGCCTGTAGCAGAAAATGAGTGGGTTCAGGTATGATGATTCTAACTGAAATAAGTCACACAGAAAAAGAAACATCATAAGATATCACTAATACACGGAATGTAAACTTGGCTACACAGGAACTGAATTACAAAACAGAACAGGGTCTCAAATTTAGAAAACCAACTTATGCTTGCTTAAGGTGAAAGGTGAGTTGGGGTGCTGCATAAAACCAGAGATTGAAATGAGCACAGATAAAGTTCCTTAAGCCAAATATGGAATAGACAAGAGCTACTCCTTGCTCAACGAAATGGACTCAACACCCCATATTAAACGCCTAAGAATGTACCTGACTAGTAAGTATCTTAAAACCTATGGATTGCTATGTCTCTGAAAGAGAATCAACCATGTGTACAGGGGCATAAACGCAGCAGTGATAGGATTGGAGAGGTTCGGTGAGCAAATGAAGACCCTTTGAAATCATATTGCATGGTACCCATTCCACGGGTCTCAACTCTCCAGGTTTAAGGAATTCTTCCTTCAGCTGAAACATGCATGTGGAACCCTGAGTATGATCAACCATGTGATCGGGAGACGTGTTCAAATATGTCTCAGTTTTCGTCCCCTGGTACTCGGGTGCAACATTCCAGACGCTTTACTAACACTCTCCTGACTTGGAGAGTCAGTGCCTTTAACGTCCTGTTTGGCCCAGTTTGCAATTTCTGCGGAAGATGAACAGGAATAGGGAGAACCAATGAGAGACTAGCTGGAGGTGTCTGGACGGGCAAATTTAACTCTCATTTCCCACCAGGAAGAGGAATTAACCAAAGGCTCAACGTGCCGTGCCGGAACCAGATTAGGGCCTGAAGCAATCCTGCAGTGTTGCTGCCAGCTCACAAGAAAGCGAGTTGAAGAAAGGAGCTCAGGGGCACTGTAATTCACAAACCTGCAGAGTTATAAATGACAGCTATCGTCCAAAAATATACTGAAGTAAGGCTGCCAAGAGGACTTGAAAGCGGGGAAGAATTGCAGGAAACCGATTTCAGGAGGTAGACTGGAATTGCATTTAAAGCATAGGAAAAGAGGAAGAACGTCCAAAATGATGCACTTGGCCAAAAATATCGTGTGCGTTTTTTCCTGAATATATTCAGGAAAAAACGCATACACCATTTTTGGCCAACCAAGCAAGCTTGCAAAGGAAATCTGCACTACAATGAAGTCTCACTTCCCCCCGGTCAAAAGGGCCATCTGAAAAAAGTGTAAAATCCAGAAAGGCAGGACAGGCCATGGAGAACTGGGAGCCCTGTTATGCTGATGGGCGGGATGTAAATTGCCAACAGCCACTCGGGAGAAGTGTATGGTGTTTCCTGAAACATCTAAAAAACAAAGCAACAGAGCCTAGGTAAAATCCACTTATGGTCCTATAGCTTAGGGAAATTAAAATAAAAAAGACACAGCCACCCCAAAGTTCGGGATGGCTCTGTTTACAAGAATCTCGTTTATGGTACAAGTTCAATATTGCAGAAAGCGAAAAATGGATAAAGAAGTTGTGGTACTTACGTACAATGCAATATCACTCAGCAATGAAATCTATGTCAACAGGCCTGTAGCAGAAAATGAGTGGGTTCAGGTATGATGATTCTAACTGAAATAAGTCACACAGAAAAAGAAACATCATAAGATATCACTAATACACGGAATGTAAAATTGGCTACACAGGAACTGGATTACAAAAGAGAACAGGGTCTCAAATTTAGAAAACCAACTTATGCTTGCTTAAGGGGAAAGGTGAGTTGGGGTGCTGCATAAAACCAGAGATTGAAATGAGCACAGATAAAGTTCCTTAAGCCAAATATGTAATAGACAAGAGCTACTGCTTGCTCAACGAAATGGACTCAACACCGCATATTAAACGCCTAAGAATGTACCTGACTAGTAAGTATCTTAAAACCTATGGATTGCTATGTCTCTGAAAGAGAATCAAGCGTGTGTACAGGAACATAAACGCAGAAGTGTTAGGATTGGAGAGGTTCGGTGAGCAAATGAAGACCCTTTGAAGTCATATTGCATGGTACCCATTCCACGGGTCTCAACTCTCCAGCTTTAAGGGAATCTTCCTTCAGCTGAAACATGCATGTGGAACCCAGAGTATGATCAACCATGTGATCGGGAGACGTGTTCAAATATGTCTCAGTTTTCGTCCCCTGGTACTCGGGTGCAACATTCCAGACGCTTTACTAACACTCTCCCGACTTGGAGAGTCAGTTCCTTTAACCTCCTGTTTGACCCAGTTTGCAAATTCCGCGGAAGATGTACAGGAATAGGGAGAACCAATGAGAGACTAGCTGGAGGTGTCTGGACGGGCAAATTTAACTCTCATTTCCCACCAGGAAGAGGAATTATCCAAAGGCTCAGCGTGCCATGCCGGAACCAGATTAGGGCCTGAAGCAATCCTGCGGTGCTGCGGCCAGCTCACAAGAAAGCGAGTTGAAGAAAGGGGCTCAGGGGCACTGTAATTCACAAACCTGCAGAGTTATAAATGACAGCTATCGTCCAAAAATATACTGAAGTAAGGCTGCCAAGAGGACTTGAAAGCGGGGCAGAATTGCAGGAAACCGATTTCAGGAGGTAGACTGGAATTGCATTTAAAGCATAGGAAAAGAGGAAGAACGTCGACAATGATGCACTTGGCCAAAAAGTGCGTATGCGTTTTTTCCTGAATATATTCAGGAAAAAACGCATACGCACTTTTTGGCGAACCAAGCAAGCTTGCACAGGAAATCTGCACTACAATGAAGTCTCACTTCCCCCCGGTCAAAAGGGCCATCTGAAAAAAGTGTAAAATCCAGAAAGGCAGGACAGGCCATGGAGAACTGGGAGCATTGTTATGCTGATGGGTGGGATGTAAATTGCCAACAGCCACTCGGGAGAAGTGTATGGTGTTTCCTGAAACATCTAAAAAACAAAGCAACAGAGCCTAGGGCACTTCCACTTATGGTCCTATAGCTTAGGGAAATTAAAATCAAAAAGACACAGCCACCCCAAAGTTTGGGACGGCTCTGTTTACAAGAACCTCGTTTATGGTACAAGTTCAATATCGCAGAAATTGAAAAATGGATAAAGAATTTGTGCTACTTACGTACAATGCAATATCACTCAGCAATGAAATCTCTGTCAACAGGCCTGTAGCAGAAAATGAGTGGGTTCAGGTATGATGATTCTAACTGAAATAAGTCACACAGAAAAAGAAACATCGTAAGATATCACTAATACACGGAATGTAAACTTGGCTACTCAGGAACTGAATTACAAAACAGAATAGGGTCTCAAATTTAGAAAAGCCACTTATGCTTGCTTAAGGGGAAAGGTGAGTTGGGGTGCTTCATAAAACCAGAGATTGAAATGAGCACAGATAAACTTCCTTAAGCCAAATATGGAATAGACAAGAGCTACTCCTTGCTCAACGAAATGGACTCAACACCCCATATTAAACGCCAATGAATGTACCTGACTAGTAAGTATCTTAAAACCTATGGATTGCTATGTCTCTGAAAGAGAATCAACCATGTGTACAGGGGCATAAACGCAGCAGTGATAGGATTGGAGAGGTTCGGTGAGCAAATGAAGACCCTTTGAAGTCATATTGCATGGTACCCATTCCACGGGTCTCAACTCTCCAGGTTTAAGGAATTCTTCCTTCAGCTGAAACATACATGTGGAACCCAGAGTATGATCAACCGTGTGATCGGGAGACGTGTTCCAGTATGTCTCAGTTCTTGTCCCCTGGTACTCGGGTGCAACATTCCAGACACTTTACTAACACTCTCCCGACTTGGAGAGTCAGTGCCTTTAACCTCCTGTTTGGCCCAGTTTGCAATTTCTGCGGAAGATGAACAGGAATAGGCAGAACCAATGAGAGACTACCTGGAGGTGTCTGGACGGGCAAATTTAACTCTCATTTCCCACCAGGAAGAGGAATTAACCAAAGGCTCAGCGTGCCGTGCCGGAACCAGATTAGTGCCTGAAGCAATCCTGCAGTGTTGCGGCCAGCTCACAAGAAAGCGAGTTGAAGAAAGGAGCTCACGGGCACTGTAATTCACAAACCTGCAGAGTTATAAATGACAGCTATCGTCCAAAAATATACTGAAGTAAGGCTGCCAAGAGGACTTGAAAGCGGGGAAGAATTGCAGGAAACCGATTTCAGGAGGTAGACTGGAATTGCATTTAAAGCATAGGAAAAGAGGAAGAACGTCCACAATGATGCACTTGGCCAAAAATATCGTATGCGTTTTTTCCTGAATATATTCAGGAAAAAACGCATACACCATTTTTGGCCAACCAAGGAAGCTTGCAAAGGAAATCTGCACTACAATGAAGTCTCACTTCCCCCCAGTCAAAAGGGCCATCTGAAAAAAGTGTAAAATCCAGAAAGGCAGGACAGGCCATGGAGAACTGGGAGCATTGTTATGCTGATGGGTGGGATGTAAATTGCCAACAGCCACTCGGGAGAAGTGTATGGTGTTTCCTGAAACATCTAAAAAACAAAGCAAGATACCCTAGGGCACTTCCACTTATGGTCCTATAGCTTAGGGAAATTAAAATCAAAAAGACACAGCCACCCAAATGTTTGGGACGGCTCTGTTTACAAGAACCTCGTTTATGGTACAAGTTCAATATCGCAGAAAGTGAAAAATGGATAAAGAAGTTGTGGTACTTACGTAAAATGCAATACCACTCAGCAATGAAATCTATGTCAACACGCCTGTAGCACAAAATGAGTGGGTTCAGGTATGATGATTCTAACTGAAATAAGTCACACAGAAAAAGAAACATCATAAGATATCACTAATACACGGAATGTAAACTTGGCTACACAGGAACTGAATTACAAAACAGAACAGGGTCTCAAATTTAGAAAACCAACTTATGCTTGCTTAAGGGGAAACGTGAGTTGGGGTGATGCATAAAACCAGAGATTGAAATGAGCACAGATAAACTTCCTTAAGCCAAATATGGAATAGACAAGAGCTACTCCTTGCTCAATGAAATGGGCTCAACACCCCATATTAAACGCCTAAGAATGTACCTGACTAGTAAGTATCTTAAAACCTATGGATCGCTATGTCTCCAAATGAGAATCAAGCGTGTGTACAGGGGCATAAACGCAGCAGTGATAGGATTGCAGAGGTTCGGTGAGCAAATGAAGACCCTTTGAAGTCATATTGCATGGTACCCATTCCACGGGTCTCAACTCTCCAGGTTTAAGTGATTCTTCCTTCAGCTAAAACATGCATGTGGAACCCAGAGTATGATCAACCGTGTGATCGGGAGACATGTTCCAATATGTCTCAGTTCTCGTCCCCTGGTACTCGGGTGCAACATTCCAGATGCTTTACTAACTCTCCCAACTTGGAGAGTCAGTGCCTTTAACCTCCTGTTTGGCCCAGTTTGCAATTTCCGCGGAAGATGAACAGGAATAGGGAGAACCAATGAGAGACTAGCTGGAGGTGTCTGGACGTGCAAATTTAACTCTCATTTCCCACCAGGAAGAGGAATTAACCAAAGGCTCAGCATGCCGTGCCGGAACCAGATTAGGGCCTGAAGCAATCCTGCGGTGTTGCGGCCAGCTCACAAGAAAGCGAGTTGAAGAAAGGAGCTCAGGGGCACTGTAATTCACACACCTGCAGAGTTATAAATGACAGCTATCGTCCAAAAATATACTGAAGTAAGGCTGGCAAGAGGACTTGAATGCGGGGCAGAATTGCAGGAAACCGATTTCAGGAGGTAGACTGGAATTGCACTTAAAGCATAGGAAAAGAGTCAGAAAGTCGACAATGATGCACTTGGCCAAAAAGGGCGTATGCGTTTTTTCCTGAATATATTCAGGAAAAAACGCATACGCCCTTTTTGGCCAACCAAGCAAGCTTGCAAAGGAAATCTGCACTACAATGAAGTCTCACTTCCCCCTGGTCAAAAGGGCCATCTGAAAAAAGTGTAAAATCCAAAAAGGCAGGACAGGCCATGGAGAACTGGGAGACTTGTTATGCTGATGGGCAGGATGTAAATTGCCAACAGCCGCTTGGGAGAAGTGAATGGTGTTTCCTGAAACATCTAAGAAACAAAGCAACAGAGCCTAGGGCACTTCCACTTATGGTCCTACAGCTTAGGGAAATTAAAATCAAAAAGACACAGCCACCCCAAAGTTTGGGACGGCTCTGCTTACAAGAACCTCGCTTACGGGACAAGTTCAATATCGCAGACAGTGAAAAATGGATAAAGAAGTTGTGGTACTTACGTACAATGCAATATCACTCAGCAATGAAATCTACGTCATCAGGCCCGTAGCAGCATAATGAGTGGATTCAGGTATGATGATTCTAACTGAAATAAGTCACAAGAAAAAGAAACATCATAAGATATCACTAATACACGGAATGTAAAGTTGGCTACACAGAAACTGAATTACAAAACACAACAGCGTCTCAAATTTAGAAAACCAACTTATGCTTGCTTAAGGGGAAAGGTGAGTTGGGGTGCTGCATAAAACCAGAGATTGAAATGAGCACAGATAAAGTTCCTTAAGCCAAATATGGAATAGACAAGAGCTACTCCTTGCTCAACGAAATGGACTCAACACCCCATATTAAACGCCTAAGAATGTACCTGACTAGTAAGTATATTAAAAGCTATGGATCGCTATGTCTCCGAAAGAGAATCAAGCGTGTGTACAGGGGCATAAACGCAGCAGTGATAGGATTGGAGAGGTTCGGTGAGCAAATGAAGACCCTTTGAAGTCATATTGCATGGTACCCATTCCACGGGTCTCAACTCTCCAGGTTTAAGGGATTCTTCCTTCAGCTAAAACATGCATGTGGAAACCAGAGTATGATCAACCGTGTGATCGGGAGACGTGTTCTAATATGTCTCAGTTCTCGTCCCCTGGTACTCGGGTGCAACATTCCAGACGCTTTATTAACACTCTCCCGACTTGGAGAGTCAGTGCCTTTAACCTCCTGTTTGGCCCAGTTTGCAATTTCTGTGGAAGATGAACAGGAATAGGGAGGACCAATGAGAGACTAGCTGGAGGTGTCTGGACGGGCAAATTTAACTCTCATTTCCCACCAGGAAGAGGAATTAACCAAAGGCTCAGCGTGCCATGCCGGAACCAGATTAGGGCCTGAAGCAATCCTGCGGTGTTGCGGCCAGCTCACAAGAAAGCGAGTTGAAGAAAGGAGCTCAGGGGCACTGTAATTCACAAACCTGCAGAGTTATAAATGACAGCTATCGTCCAAAAATATACTGAAGTAAGGCTGCCAAGAGGACTTGAAAGCGGGGCAGAATTGCAGGAAACCGATTTCAGGAGGTAGACTGGAATTGCATTTAAAGCATAGGAAAAGAGGCAGAACGTCGACAATGATGCACTTGGCCAAAAAGGGCGTATGCGTTTTTTCCTGAATATATTCAGGAAAAAACGCATACGCCCTTTTTGGCCAACCAAGCAAGCTTGCAGAGGAAATCTGCACTACAAAGAAGTCTCACTTCCCCCCGGTCAAAAGGGCCATCTGAAAAAAGTGTAAAATCCAGAAAGGCAGGACAGGCCATGGAGAACTGGGAGCTTTGTTATGCTGATGGGCAGGATGTAAATTGCCAACAGCCACTCGGGAGAAGTGTATGGTGTTTCCTGAAACATCTAAAAAACAAAGCAACAGAGCCTAGGGCACTTCCACTTATGGTCCTATAGCTTAGGGAAATTAAAATCAAAAAGACACAGCCACCCCAAAGTTTGGGACGGCTCTGTTTACAAGAACCTTGTTTACGGTACAAGTACAATATCGCAGAAAGTGAAAAATGGATAAAGAAGTTGTGGTACTTACGTAAAATGCAATACCACTCAGCAATGAAATCTATGTCAAACGCCTGTAGGACAAAATGAGTGGGTTCAGGTATGATGATTCTAACTGAAATAAGTCACACAGAAAAAGAAACATCAAAAGATATCACTAATACACGGAATGTAAACTTGGCTACACAGGAACTGAATTACAAAACAGAACAGGGTCTCAAATTTAGAAAACCAACTTATGCTTGCTTAAGGGGAAAGGTGAGTTGGGATGCAGCATAAAACCAGAGATTGAAATGAACACAGATAAAGTTCCTTAAGCCAAATATGTAATAGACAAGAGCTACTCCTTATTCAACGAAATGGACTCAACACCCCATATTAAACGCCTAAGAATGTACCTGACTAGTAAGTATCTTAAAACCTATGGATTGCTATGTCTCCGAAAGAGAATCAATCATGTGTACAGGGGCATAAACGCAGCAGTGATAGGATTGGAGAGGTTCGGTGAGCAAAGAATGACCCTTTGAAGTCATATTACATGCTACCCATTCCACGGGTCTCAACTCTCCAGGTTTAAGGGATTCTTCCTTCAGCTGAAACATGCATGTGGAACCCAGAGTATGATCAACCGTGTGATCAGGAGACGTGTTCAAATATGTCTCAGTTTTTGTCCACTGGTACTCGGGTGCAACATTCCAGACGCTTTACTAACACTCTCCCGACTTGGAGAGTCAGTGCCTTTAACCTCCTGTTTGGCCCAGATTGCAATTTCTGCGGAAGATGAACAGGAATAGGGAGAACCAATGAGAGACTAGCTGGACGTTTCTGGACGGGCAAATTTAACTCTCATTTCCCACCAGGAAGAGGAATTAACCAAAGGCTCAGCGTGCCGTGCCGGAACCAGATTAGGGTCTGAAGCAATCCTGCGGTGTTGTGGCCAGCTCACAAGAAAGCTAGTTGAAGAAAGGAGCTCACGGGCACTGTAATTCACAAACGTGCAGAGTTATAAATGACAGCTATCGTCCAAAAATATACTGAAGTAAGGCTGCCAAGAGGACTTGAAAGCGGGGCAGAATTGCAGGAAACCGATTTCAGGAGGTAGACTGGAATTGCATTTAAAGCATAGGAAAAGAGGCAGAACGTGGACAATGATGCACTTGGCCAAACAGGGCGTATGCGTTTTTTCCTGAATATATTCAGGAAAAAACGCATACGCCCTTTTTGGCGAACCAAGCAAGCTTGCACAGGAAATCTGCACTACAATGAAGTCTCACTTCCCCCCCGTCAAAGGGGCCATCTGAAAAAAGTGTAAAATCCAGAAAGGCAGGACAGGCCATGGAGAACTGGGAGCCTTGTTTTGCTGATGGGCGGGTTGTAAATTGCCAACAGCCACTACGGAGAAGTGTATGGTGTTTCCTGAAACATCTAAAAAACAAAGCAACAGAGCCTAGGGCACTTCCACTTATGGTCCTATAGCTTAGGGAAATTAAAATCAAAAAGACACAGCCACCCCAAAGTTTGGGATGGCTCTGTTTACAAGAAACTCGTTTACGGTACAAGTTCAATATCGCATAAAGCGAAAAATGGATAAAGAAGTTGTGGTACTTACGTACAATGCAATATCACTCAGCAATGACATCTATGTCATCAGGCCCATAGCAGCATAATGAGTGGATTCAGGTATGATGATTCTAACTGAAATAAGTCACACAGAAAAAGAAACATCATAAGATATCACTAATACACGGAATGTAAACTTGGCTACACAGGAACTGAATTTCAAAACAGAACATGGTCCCAAATTTAGAAAATCAACTTATGCTTGCTTAAGGGGAAAGGTGAGTTGGGGTGCTGCATAAAACCAGAGATTGAAATGAGCACAGATAAAGTTCCTTAAGCCAAATATGTAATAGACAAGAGCTACTCCTTGCTCAACGAAATGGACTCAACACCCCATATTAAACGCCTAATAATGTACCTGACTAGTAAGTATCTTAAAACCTATGGATTGCTATGTCTCTGAAAGTGAATCAATCGTGAGTACAGGGGCAAAAACGCAGCAGTGATAGGATTGGAGAGTTTTGGTGAGCAAATGAAGACCCTTTGAAGTCATATTGCATGGTACCCATTCCACGGGTCTCAACTCTCCAGGTTTAAGGGATTCTTCCTTCAGCTAAAACATGCATGTGGAACCCAGAGTATGATCAACCGTGTGATCGGGAGACGTGTTGAAATATGTCTCAGTTCTCGTCCCCTGGTACTCGGGTGCAACATTCCAGATGCTTTACTAACACTCTCCCGACTTGGAGAGTCAGTGCCTTTAACCTCCTGTTTGGCCCAGTTTGTAAATTCCGCGGAAGATGAACAGGAATAGGGAGAACCAATGAGAGACTAGCTGGAGGTGTCTGGACGGGAAAATTTAACTCTCATTTCCCACCAGGAAGAGGAATTAACCAAAGGCTCAGCGTGCCATGCCGGAACCAGATTAGGGCCTGAAGCAATCCTGCGGTGTTGCGGCCAGCTCACAAGAAAGCGAGTTGAAGAAAGGAGCTCAGGGGCACTGTAATTCACAAACCTGCAGAGTTATAAATGACAGCTATCATCCAAAAATATACTGAAGTAAGGCTGCCAAGAGGACTTGAAAGCCGGGCAGAATTGCAGGAAACCGATTTCAGGAGGTAGACTGGAATTGCATTTACAGCATAGGAAAAGAGGCAGAAGGTCGACAATGATGCACTTGGCCAAAAAGGGCGTATGCGTTTTTTCCTGAATATATTCAGGAAAAAACGCATACGCCCTTTTTGGCCAACCAAGCAAGCTTGCAAAGGAAATCTGCACTACAATGAAGTCTCACTTCCCCCCCCTCAAAAGGGCCATCTGAAAAAAGTGTAAAATCCAGAAAGGCAGGACAGGCCATGGAGAACTGGGAGCCTTGTTATGCTGATGGGCGGGATGTAAATTGCCAACAGCCACTCGGGAGAAGTGTATGGTGTTTCCTGAAACATCTAAAAAACAAAGCAACAGAGCCTAGGGCACTTCCACTTATGGTCCTATAGCTTAGGGAAATTAAAATCAAAAAGACACAGCCACCCCAAAGTTTGGGATGGCTCTGTTTACAAGAAACTCGTTTACGGTACAAGTTCAATATCGCATAAAGCGAAAAATGGATAAAGAAGTTGTGGTACTTACGTACAATGCAATATCACTCAGCAATGACATCTATGTCATCAGGCCCATAGCAGCATAATGAGTGGATTCAGGTATGATGATTCTAACTGAAATAAGTCACACAGAAAAAGAAACATCATAAGATATCACTAATACACGGAATGTAAACTTGGCTACACAGGAACTGAATTTCAAAACAGAACATGGTCCCAAATTTAGAAAATCAACTTATGCTTGCTTAAGGGGAAAGGTGAGTTGGGGTGCTGCATAAAACCAGAGATTGAAATGAGCACAGATAAAGTTCCTTAAGCCAAATATGTAATAGACAAGAGCTACTCCTTGCTCAACGAAATGGACTCAAAACCCCATATTAAATGCCTAATAATGTACCTGACTAGTAAGTATCTTAAAACCTATGGATTGCTATGTCTCTGAAAGTGAATCAATCGTGAGTACAGGGGCAAAAACGCAGCAGTGATAGGATTGGAGAGTTTTGGTGAGCAAATGAAGACCCTTTGAAGTCATATTGCATGGTACCCATTCCACGGGTCTCAACTCTCCAGGTTTAAGGGATTCTTCCTTCAGCTAAAACATGCATGTGGAACCCAGAGTATGATCAACCATGTGATCGGGAGACGTGTTGAAATATGTCTCAGGTCTCGTCCCCTGGTACTCGGATGCAACATTCCAGATGCTTTACTAACACTCTCCCGACTTGGAGAGTCAGTGCCTTTAACCTCCTGTTTGGCCCAGTTTGCAAATTCCGCGGAAGATGAACAGGAATAGGGAGAACCAATGAGAGACTAGCTGGAGGTGTCTGGACGGGAAAATTTAACTCTCATTTCCCACCAGGAAGAGGAATTAACCAAAGGCTCAGCGTGCCATGCCGGAACCAGATTAGGGCCTGAAGCAATCCTGCGGTGTTGCGGCCAGCTCACAAGAAAGCGAGTTGAAGAAAGGAGCTCAGGGGCACTGTAATTCACAAACCTGCAGAGTTATAAATGACAGCTATCATCCAAAAATATACTGAAGTAAGGCTGCCAAGAGGACTTGAAAGCCGGGCAGAATTGCAGGAAACCGATTTCAGGAGGTAGACTGGAATTGCATTTAAAGCATAGGAAAAGAGGCAGAAGGTCGACAATGATGCACTTGGCCAAAAAGGGCGTATGCGTTTTTTCCTGAATATATTCAGGAAAAAACGCATACGCCCTTTTTGGCCAACCAAGCAAGCTTGCAAAGGAAATCTGCACTACAATGAAGTCTCACTTCCCCCCCGTCAAAAGGGCCATCTGAAAAAAGTGTAAAATCCAGAAAGGCAGGACAGTCCATGGAGAACTGGGAGCCTTGTTATGCTGATGGGCGGGATGTAAATTGCCAACAGCCACTCGGGAGAAGTGTATGGTGTTTCCTGAAACATCTAAAAAACAAAGCAACAGAGCCTAGGGCACTTCCACTTATGGTCCTATAGCTTAGGGAAATTGAAATCAAAAAGACACAGCCACCCCAAAGTTTGGGATGGCTCTGTTTACAAGAAACTCGTTTACGGTACAAGTTCAATATCGCATAAAGCGAAAAATGGATAAAGAAGTTGTGGTACTTACGTACAATGCAATATCACTCAGCAATGACATCTATGTCATCAGGCCCATAGCAGCATAATGAGTGGATTCAGGTATGATGATTCTAACTGAAATAAGTCACACAGAAAAAGAAACATCATAAGATATCACTAATACACGGAATGTAAACTTGGCTACACAGGAACTGAATTTCAAAACAGAACATGGTCCCAAATTTAGAAAATCAACTTATGCTTGCTTAAGGGGAAAGGTGAGTTGGGGTGCTGCATAAAACCAGAGATTGAAATGAGCACAGATAAAGTTCCTTAAGCCAAATATGTAATAGACAAGAGCTACTCCTTGCTCAACGAAATGGACTCAACACCCCATATTAAACGCCTAATAATGTACCTGACTAGTAAGTATCTTAAAACCTATGGATTGCTATGTCTCTGAAAGTGAATCAATCGTGAGTACAGGGGCAAAAACGCAGCAGTGATAGGATTGGAGAGTTTTGGTGAGCAAATGAAGACCCTTTGAAGTCATATTGCATGGTACCATTCCACGGGTCTCAACTCTCCAGGTTTAAGGGATTCTTCCTTCAGCTAAAACATGCATGTGGAACCCAGAGTATGATCAACCGTGTGATCGGGAGACGTGTTGAAATATGTCTCAGTTCCCGTCCCCTGGTACTCGGGTGCAACATTCCAGATGCTTTACTAACACTCTCCCGACTTGGAGAGTCAGTGCCTTTAACCTCCTGTTTGGCCCAGTTTGCAAATTCCGCGGAAGATGAACAGAAATAGGGAGAACCAATGAGAGACTAGCTGGAGGTGTCTGGACGGGAAAATTTAACTCTCATTTCCCACCAGGAAGAGGAATTAACCAAAGGCTCAGCGTGCCATGCCGGAACCAGATTAGGGCCTGAAGCAATCCTGCGGTGTTGCGGCCAGCTCACAAGAAAGCGAGTTGAAGAAAGGAGCTCAGGGGCACTGTAATTCACAAACCTGCAGAGTTATAAATGACAGCTATCATCCAAAAATATACTGAAGTAAGGCTGCCAAGAGGACTTGAAAGCCGGGCAGAATTGCAGGAAACCGATTTCAGGAGGTAGACTGGAATTGCATTTAAAGCATAGGAAAAGAGGCAGAAGGTCGACAATGATGCACTTGGCCAAAAAGGGCGTATGCGTTTTTTCCTGAATATATTCAGGAAAAAACGCATACGCCCTTTTTGGCCAACCAAGCAAGCTTGCAAAGGAAATCTGCACTACAATGAAGTCTCACTTCCCCCCCGTCAAAAGGGCCATCTGAAAAAAGTGTAAAATCCAGAAAGGCAGGACAGGCCATGGAGAACTGGGAGCCTTGTTATGCTGATGGGCGGGATGTAAATTGCCAACAGCCACTCGGGAGAAGTGTATGGTGTTTCCTGAAACATCTAAAAAACAAAGCAACAGAGCCTAGGGCACTTCCACTTATGGTCCTATAGTTTAGGGAAATTGAAATCAAAAAGACACAGCCACCCCAAAGTTTGGGATGGCTCTGTTTACAAGAAACTCATTTACGGTACAAGTTCAATATCGCATAAAGCGAAAAATGGATAAAGAAGTTGTGGTACTTACGTACAATGCAATATCACTCAGCAATGACATCTATGTCATCAGGCCCATAGCAGCATAATGAGTGGATTCAGGTATGATGATTCTAACTGAAATAAGTCACACAGAAAAAGAAACATCATAAGATATCACTAATACACGGAATGTAAACTTGGCTACACAGGAACTGAATTTCAAAACAGAACATGGTCCCAAATTTAGAAAATCAACTTATGCTTGCTTAAGGGGAAAGGTGAGTTGGGGTGCTGCATAAAACCAGAGATTGAAATGAGCACAGATAAAGTTCCTTAAGCCAAATATGTAATAGACAAGAGCTACTCCTTGCTCAACGAAATGGACTCAACACCCCATATTAAACGCCTAATAATGTACCTGACTAGTAAGTATCTTAAAACCTATGGATTGCTATGTCTCTGAAAGTGAATCAATCGTGAGTACAGGGGCAAAAACGCAGCAGTGATAGGATTGGAGAGTTTTGGTGAGCAAATGAAGACCCTTTGAAGTCATATTGCATGGTACCCATTCCACGGGTCTCAACTCTCCAGGTTTAAGGGATTCTTCCTTCAGCTAAAACATGCATGTGGAACCCAGAATATGATCAACCGTGTGATCGGGAGACATGTTGAAATATGTCTCAGTTCTCGTCCCCTGGTACTCGGGTGCAACATTCCAGATGCTTTACTAACACTCTCCCGACTTGGAGAGTCAGTGCCTTTAACCTCCTGTTTGGCCCAGTTTGCAAATTCCGCGGAAGATGAACAGAAATAGGGAGAACCAATGAGAGACTAGCTGGAGGTGTCTGGACGGGAAAATTTAACTCTCATTTCCCACCAGGAAGAGGAATTAACCAAAGGCTCAGCGTGCCATGCCGGAACCAGATTAGGGCCTGAAGCAATCCTGCGGTGTTGCGGCCAGCTCACAAGAAAGCGAGTTGAAGAAAGGAGCTCAGGGGCACTGTAATTCACAAACCTGCAGAGTTATAAATGACAGCTATCATCCAAAAATATACTGAAGTAAGGCTGCCAAGAGGACTTGAAAGCCGGGCAGAATTGCAGGAAACCGATTTCAGGAGGTAGACTGGAATTGCATTTAAAGCATAGGAAAAGAGGCAGAAGGTCGACAATGATGCACTTGGCCAAAAAGGGCGTATGCGTTTTTTCCTGAATATATTCAGGAAAAAACGCATACGCCCTTTTTGGCCAACCAAGCAAGCTTGCAAAGGAAATCTGCACTACAATGAAGTCTCACTTCCCCCCCGTCAAAAGGGCCATCTGAAAAAAGTGTAAAATCCAGAAAGGCAGGACAGGCCATGGAGAACTGGGAGCCTTGTTATGCTGATGGGCGGGATGTAAATTGCCAACAGCCACTCAGGAGAAGTGTATGGTGTTTCCTGAAACATCTAAAAAACAAAGCAACAGAGCCTAGGGCACTTCCACTTATGGTCCTATAGTTTAGGGAAATTGAAATCAAAAAGACACAGCCACCCCAAAGTTTGGGATGGCTCTGTTTACAAGAAACTCATTTACGGTACAAGTTCAATATCGCATAAAGCGAAAAATGGATAAAGAAGTTGTGGTACTTACGTACAATGCAATATCACTCAGCAATGACATCTATGTCATCAGGCCCATAGCAGCATAATGAGTGGATTCAGGTATGATGATTCTAACTGAAATAAGTCACACAGAAAAAGAAACATCATAAGATATCACTAATACACGGAATGTAAACTTGGCTACACAGGAACTGAATTTCAAAACAGAACATGGTCCCAAATTTAGAAAATCAACTTATGCTTGCTTAAGGGGAAAGGTGAGTTGGGGTGCTGCATAAAACCAGAGATTGAAATGAGCACAGATAAAGTTCCTTAAGCCAAATATGTAATAGACAAGAGCTACTCCTTGCTCAACGAAATGGACTCAACACCCCATATTAAACGCCTAATAATGTACCTGACTAGTAAGTATCTTAAAACCTATGGATTGCTATGTCTCTGAAAGTGAATCAATCGTGAGTACAGGGGCAAAAACGCAGCAGTGATAGGATTGGAGAGTTTTGGTGAGCAAATGAAGACCCTTTGAAGTCATATTGCATGGTACCCATTCCACGGGTCTCAACTCTCCAGGTTTAAGGGATTCTTCCTTCAGCTAAAACATGCATGTGGAACCCAGAATATGATCAACCGTGTGATCGGGAGACATGTTGAAATATGTCTCAGTTCTCGTCCCCTGGTACTCGGGTGCAACATTCCAGATGCTTTACTAACACTCTCCCGACTTGGAGAGTCAGTGCCTTTAACCTCCTGTTTGGCCCAGTTTGCAAATTCCGCGGAAGATGAACAGAAATAGGGAGAACCAATGAGAGACTAGCTGGAGGTGTCTGGACGGGAAAATTTAACTCTCATTTCCCACCAGGAAGAGGAATTAACCAAAGGCTCAGCGTGCCATGCCGGAACCAGATTAGGGCCTGAAGCAATCCTGCGGTGTTGCGGCCAGCTCACAAGAAATCGAGTTGAAGAAAGGAGCTCAGGGGCACTGTAATTCACAAACCTGCAGAGTTATAAATGACAGCTATCATCCAAAAATATACTGAAGTAAGGCTGCCAAGAGGACTTGAAAGCCGGGCAGAATTGCAGGAAACCGATTTCAGGAGGTAGACTGGAATTGCATTTAAAGCATAGGAAAAGAGGCAGAAGGTCGACAATGATGCACTTGGCCAAAAAGGGCGTATGCGTTTTTTCCTGAATATATTCAGGAAAAAACGCATACGCCCTTTTTGGCCAACCAAGCAAGCTTGCAAAGGAAATCTGCACTACAATGAAGTCTCACTTCCCCCCCGTCAAAAGGGCCATCTGAAAAAAGTGTAAAATCCAGAAAGGCAGGACAGGCCATGGAGAACTGGGAGCCTTGTTATGCTGATGGGCGGGATGTAAATTGCCAACAGCCACTCGGGAGAAGTGTATGGTGTTTCCTGAAACATCTAAAAAACAAAGCAACAGAGCCTAGGGCACTTCCACTTATGGTCCTATAGCTTAGGGAAATTAAAATCAAAAAGACACAGCCACCCCAAAGTTTGGGATGGCTCTGTTTACAAGAAACTCGTTTACGGTACAAGTTCAATATCGCATAAAGCGAAAAATGGATAAAGAAGTTGTGGTACTTATGTACAATGCAATATCACTCAGCAATGACATCTATGTCATCAGGCCCATAGCAGAATAATGAGTGGATTCAGGTATGATGATTCTAACTGAAATAAGTCACACAGAAAAAGAAACATCATAAGATATCACTAATACACGGAATGTAAACTTGGCTACACAGGAACTGAATTTCAAAACAGAACATGGTCCCAAATTTAGAAAATCAACTTATGCTTGCTTAAGGGGAAAGGTGAGTTGGGGTGCTGCATAAAACCAGAGATTGAAATGAGCACAGATAAAGTTCCTTAAGCCAAATATGTAATAGACAAGAGCTACTCCTTGCTCAACGAAATGGACTCAAAACCCCATATTAAACGCCTAATAATGTACCTGACTAGTAAGTATCTTAAAACCTATGGATTGCTATGTCTCTGAAAGTGAATCAATCGTGAGTACAGGGGCAAAAACGCAGCAGTGATAGGATTGGAGAGTTTTGGTGAGCAAATGAAGACCCTTTGAAGTCATATTGCATGGTACCCATTCCACGGGTCTCAACTCTCCAGGTTTAAGGGATTCCTCCTTCAGCTAAAACATGCATGTGGAACCCAGAGTATGATCAACCGTGTGATCGGGAGACGTGTTGAAATATGTCTCAGTTCTCGTCCCCTGGTACTCGGGTGCAACATTCCAGATGCTTTACTAACACTCTCCCGACTTGGAGAGTCAGTGCCTTTAACCTCCTGTTTGGCCCAGTTTGCAAATTCCGCGGAAGATGAACAGGAATAGGGAGAACCAATGAGAGACTAGCTGGAGGTGTCTGGACGGGAAAATTTAACTCTCATTTCCCACCAGGAAGAGGAATTAACCAAAGGCTCAGCGTGCCATGCCGGAACCAGATTAGGGCCTGAAGCAATCCTGCGGTGTTGCGGCCAGCTCACAAGAAAGCGAGTTGAAGAAAGGAGCTCAGGGGCACTGTAATTCACAAACCTGCAGAGTTATAAATGACAGCTATCATCCAAAAATATACTGGAGTAAGGCTGCCAAGAGGACTTGAAAGCCGGGCAGAATTGCAGGAAACCGATTTCAGGAGGTAGACTGGAATTGCATTTAAAGCATAGGAAAAGAGGCAGAAGGTCGACAATGATGCACTTGGCCAAAAAGGGCGTATGCGTTTTTTCCTGAATATATTCAGGAAAAAACGCATACGCCCTTTTTGGCCAACCAAGCAAGCTTGCAAAGGAAATCTGCACTACAATGAAGTCTCACTTCCCCCCCGTCAAAAGGGCCATCTGAAAAAAGTGTAAAATCCAGAAAGGCAGGACAGGCCATGGAGAACTGGGAGCCTTGTTATGCTGATGGGCGGGATGTAAATTGCCAACAGCCACTCGGGAGAAGTGTATGGTGTTTCCTGAAACATCTAAAAAACAAAGCAACAGAGCCTAGGGCACTTCCACTTATGGTCCTATAGCTTAGGGAAATTAAAATCAAAAAGACACAGCCACCCCAAAGTTTGGGACGGCTCTGTTTACAAGAACCTCGTTTACGGTACAAGTTCAATATCGCATAAAGCGAAAAATGGATAAAGAAGTTGTGGTACTTACGTACAATGCAATATCACTCAGCAATGACATCTATGTCATCAGGCCCATAGCAGCATAACGAGTGGATTCAGGTATGATGATTCTAACTGAAATAAGTCACACAGAAAAAGAAACATCATAAGATATCACTAATACACGGAATGTAAACTTGGCTACACAGGAACTGAATTTCAAAACAGAACATGGTCCCAAATTTAGAAAATCAACTTATGCTTGCTTAAGGGGAAAGGTGAGTTGGGGTGCTGCATAAAACCAGAGATTGAAATGAGCACAGATAAAGTTCCTTAAGCCAAATATGTAATAGACAAGAGCTACACCTTGCTCAACGAAATGGACTCAAAACCCCATATTAAACGCCTAATAATGTACCTGACTAGTAAGTATCTTAAAACCTATGGATTGCTATGTCTCTGAAAGTGAATCAATCGTGAGTACAGGGGCAAAAACGCAGCAGTGATAGGATTGGAGAGTTTTGGTGAGCAAATGAAGACCCTTTGAAGTCATATTGCATGGTACCCATTCCACGGGTCTCAACTCTCCAGGTTTAAGGGATTCTTCCTTCAGCTAAAACATGCATGTGGAACCCAGAGTATGATCAACCGTGTGATCGGGAGACGTGTTGAAATATGTCTCAGTTCTCGTCCCCTGGTACTCGGGTGCAACATTCCAGATGCTTTACTAACACTCTCCCGACTTGGAGAGTCAGTGCCTTTAACCTCCTGTTTGGCCCAGTTTGCAAATTCCGCGGAAGATGAACAGGAATAGGGAGAACCAATGAGAGACTAGCTGGAGGTGTCTGGACGGGAAAATTTAACTCTCATTTCCCACCAGGAAGAGGAATTAACCAAAGGCTCAGCGTGCCATGCCGGAACCAGATTAGGGCCTGAAGCAATCCTGCGGTGTTGCGGCCAGCTCACAAGAAAGCGAGTTGAAGAAAGGAGCTCAGGGGCACTGTAATTCACAAACCTGCAGAGTTATAAATGACAGCTATCATCCAAAAATATACTGAAGTAAGGCTGCCAAGAGGACTTGAAAGCCGGGCAGAATTGCAGGAAACCGATTTCAGGAGGTAGACTGGAATTGCATTTAAAGCATAGGAAAAGAGGCAGAAGGTCGACAATGATGCACTTGGCCAAAAAGGGCGTATGCGTTTTTTCCTGAATATATTCAGGAAAAAACGCATACGCCCTTTTTGGCCAACCAAGCAAGCTTGCAAAGGAAATCTGCACTACAATGAAGTCTCACTTCCCCCCCGTCAAAAGGGCCATCTGAAAAAAGTGTAAAATCCAGAAAGGCAGGACAGGCCATGGAGAACTGGGAGCCTTGTTATGCTGATGGGCGGGATGTAAATTGCCAACAGCCACTCGGGAGAAGTGTATGGTGTTTCCTGAAACATCTAAAAAACAAAGCAACAGAGCCTAGGGCACTTCCACTTATGGTCCTATAGTTTAGGGAAATTGAAATCAAAAAGACACAGCCACCCCAAAGTTTGGGATGGCTCTGTTTACAAGAAACTCGTTTACGGTACAAGTTCAATATCGCATAAAGCGAAAAATGGATAAAGAAGTTGTGGTACTTACGTACAATGCAATATCACTCAGCAATGACATCTATGTCATCAGGCCCATAGCAGCATAATGAGTGGATTCAGGTATGATGATTCTAACTGAAATAAGTCACACAGAAAAAGAAACATCATAAGATATCACTAATACACGGAATGTAAACTTGGCTACACAGGAACTGAATTTCAAAACAGAACATGGTCCCAAATTTAGAAAATCAACTTATGCTTGCTTAAGGGGAAAGGTGAGTTGGGGTGCTGCATAAAACCAGAGATTGAAATGAGCACAGATAAAGTTCCTTAAGCCAAATATGTAATAGACAAGAGCTACTCCTTGCTCAACGAAATGGACTCAACACCCCATATTAAACGCCTAATAATGTACCTGACTAGTAAGTATCTTAAAACCTATGGATTGCTATGTCTCTGAAAGTGAATCAATCGTGAGTACAGGGGCAAAAACGCAGCAGTGATAGGATTGGAGAGTTTTGGTGAGCAAATGAAGACCCTTTGAAGTCATATTGCATGGTACCCATTCCACGGGTCTCAACTCTCCAGGTTTAAGGGATTCTTCCTTCAGCTAAAACATGCATGTGGAACCCAGAATATGATCAACCGTGTGATCGGGAGACGTGTTGAAATATGTCTCAGTTCTCGTCCCCTGGTACTCGGGTGCAACATTCCAGATGCTTTACTAACACTCTCCCGACTTGGAGAGTCAGTGCCTTTAACCTCCTGTTTGGCCCAGTTTGCAAATTCCGCGGAAGATGAACAGAAATAGGGAGAACCAATGAGAGACTAGCTGGAGGTGTCTGGACGGGAAAATTTAACTCTCATTTCCCACCAGGAAGAGGAATTAACCAAAGGCTCAGCGTGCCATGCCGGAACCAGATTAGGGCCTGAAGCAATCCTGCGGTGTTGCGGCCAGCTCACAAGAAAGCGAGTTGAAGAAAGGAGCTCAGGGGCACTGTAATTCACAAACCTGCAGAGTTATAAATGACAGCTATCATCCAAAAATATACTGAAGTAAGGCTGCCAAGAGGACTTGAAAGCCGGGCAGAATTGCAGGAAACCGATTTCAGGAGGTAGACTGGAATTGCATTTAAAGCATAGGAAAAGAGGCAGAAGGTCGACAATGATGCACTTGGCCAAAAAGGGCGTATGCGTTTTTTCCTGAATATATTCAGGAAAAAAAGCATACGCCCTTTTTGGCCAACCAAGCAAGCTTGCAAAGGAAATCTGCACTACAATGAAGTCTCACTTCCCCCCCGTCAAAAGGGCCATCTGAAAAAAGTGTAAAATCCAGAAAGGCAGGACAGGCCATGGAGAACTGGGAGCCTTGTTATGCTGATGGGCGGGATGTAAATTGCCAACAGCCACTCGGGAGAAGTGTATGGTGTTTCCTGAAACATCTAAAAAACAAAGCAACAGAGCCTAGGGCACTTCCACTTATGGTCCTATAATTTAGGGAAATTGAAATCAAAAAGACACAGCCACCCCAAAGTTTGGGATGGCTCTGTTTACAAGAAACTCGTTTACGGTACAAGTTCAATATCGCATAAAGCGAAAAATGGATAAAGAAGTTGTGGTACTTACGTACAATGCAATATCACTCAGCAATGACATCTATGTCATCAGGCCCATAGCAGCATAATGAGTGGATTCAGGTATGATGATTCTAACTGAAATAAGTCACACAGAAAAAGAAACATCATAAGATATCACTAATACACGGAATGTAAACTTGGCTACACAGGAACTGAATTTCAAAACAGAACATGGTCCCAAATTTAGAAAATCAACTTATGCTTGCTTAAGGGGAAAGGTGAGTTGGGGTGCTGCATAAAACCAGAGATTGAAATGAGCACAGATAAAGTTCCTTAAGCCAAATATGTAATAGACAAGAGCTACTCCTTGCTCAACGAAATGGACTCAACACCCCATATTAAACGCCTAATAATGTACCTGACTAGTAAGTATCTTAAAACCTATGGATTGCTATGTCTCTGAAAGTGAATCAATCCTGAGTACAGGGGCAAAAACGCAGCAGTGATAGGATTGGAGAGTTTTGGTGAGCAAATGAAGACCCTTTGAAGTCATATTGCATGGTACCCATTCCACGGGTCTCAACTCTCCAGGTTTAAGGGATTCTTCCTTCAGCTAAAACATGCATGTGGAACCCAGAGTATGATCAACCGTGTGATCGGGAGACGTGTTGAAATATGTCTCAGTTCTCGTCCCCTGGTACTCGGGTGCAACATTCCAGATGCTTTACTAACACTCTCCCGACTTGGAGAGTCAGTGCCTTTAACCTCCTGTTTGGCCCAGTTTGCAAATTCCGCGGAAGATGAACAGGAATAGGGAGAACCAATGAGAGACTAGCTGGAGGTGTCTGGACAGGAAAATTTAACTCTCATTTCCCACCAGGAAGAGGAATTAACCAAAGGCTCAGCGTGCCATGCCGGAACCAGATTAGAGCCTGAAGCAATCCTGCGGTGTTGCGGCCAGCTCACAAGAAAGCGAGTTGAAGAAAGGAGCTCAGGGGCACTGTAATTCACAAACCTGCAGAGTTATAAATGACAGCTATCATCCAAAAATATACTGAAGTAAGGCTGCCAAGAGGACTTGAAAGCCGGGCAGAATTGCAGGAAACCGATTTCAGGAGGTAGACTGGAATTGCATTTAAAGCATAGGAAAAGAGGCAGAAGGTCGACAATGATGCACTTGGCCAAAAAGGGCGTATGCGTTTTTTCCTGAATATATTCAGGAAAAAACGCATACGCCCTTTTTGGCCAACCAAGCAAGCTTGCAAAGGAAATCTGCACTACAATGAAGTCTCACTTCCCCCCCGTCAAAAGGGCCATCTGAAAAAAGTGTAAAATCCAGAAAGGCAGGACAGGCCATGGAGAACTGGGAGCCTTGTTATGCTGATGGGCGGGATGTAAATTGCCAACAGCCACTCGGGAGAAGTGTATGGTGTTTCCTGAAACATCTAAAAAACAAAGCAACAGAGCCTAGGGCACTTCCACTTATGGTCCTATAGCTTAGGGAAATTAAAATCAAAAAGACACAGCCACCCCAAAGTTTGGGATGGCTCTGTTTACAAGAAACTCGTTTACGGTACAAGTTCAATATCGCATAAAGCGAAAAATGGATAAAGAAGTTGTGGTACTTACGTACAATGCAATATCACTCAGCAATGACATCTATGTCATCAGGCCCATAGCAGCATAATGAGTGGATTCAGGTATGATGATTCTAACTGAAATAAGTCACACAGAAAAAGAAACATCATAAGATATCACTAATACACGGAATGTAAACTTGGCTACACAGGAACTGAATTTCAAAACAGAACATGGTCCCAAATTTAGAAAATCAACTTGTGCTTGCTTAAGGGGAAAAGTGAGTTGGGGTGCTGCATAAAACCAGAGATTGAAATGAGCACAGATAAAGTTCCTTAAGCCAAATATGTAATAGACAAGAGCTACTCCTTGCTCAACGAAATGGACTCAAAACCCCATATTAAACGCCTAATAATGTACCTGACTAGTAAGTATCTTAAAACCTATGGATTGCTATGTCTCTGAAAGTGAATCAATCGTGAGTACAGGGGCAAAAACGCAGCAGTGATAGGATTGGAGAGTTTTGGTGAGCAAATGAAGACCCTTTGAAGTCATATTGCATGGTACCCATTCCACGGGTCTCAACTCTCCAGGTTTAAGGGATTCTTCCTTCAGCTAAAACATGCATGTGGAACCCAGAGTATGATCAACCGTGTGATCGGGAGACGTGTTGAAATATGTCTCAGTTCTCGTCCCCTGGTACTCGGGTGCAACATTCCAGATGCTTTACTAACACTCTCCCGACTTGGAGAGTCAGTGCCTTTAACCTCCTGTTTGGCCCAGTTTGCAAATTCCGCGGAAGATGAACAGGAATAGGGAGAACCAATGAGAGACTAGCTGGAGGTGTCTGGACGGGCAAATTTAACTCTCATTTCCCACCAGGAAGAGGAATTAACCAAAGGCTCAGCGTGCCATGCCGGAACCAGATTAGGGCCTGAAGCAATCCTGCGGTGTTGCGGCCAGCTCACAAGAAAGCGAGTTGAAGAAAGGAGCTCAGGGGCACTGTAATTCACAAACCTGCAGAGTTATAAATGACAGCTATCATCCAAAAATATACTGAAGTAAGGCTGCCAAGAGGACTTGAAAGCCGGGCAGAATTGCAGGAAACCGATTTCAGGAGGTAGACTGGAATTGCATTTAAGGCATAGGAAAAGAGGCAGAAGGTCGACAATGATGCACTTGGCCAAAAAGGGCGTATGCGTTTTTTCCTGAATATATTCAGGAAAAAACGCATACGCCCTTTTTGGCCAACCAAGCAAGCTTGCAAAGGAAATCTGCACTACAATGAAGTCTCACTTCCCCCCCGTCAAAAGGGCCATCTGAAAAAAGTGTAAAATCCAGAAAGGCAGGACAGGCCATGGAGAACTGGGAGCCTTGTTATGCTGATGGGCGGGATGTAAATTGCCAACAGCCACTGGGGAGAAGTGTATGGTGTTTCCTGAAACATCTAAAAAACAAAGCAACAGAGCCTAGGGCACTTCCACTTATGGTCCTATAGCTTAGGGAAATTAAAATCAAAAAGACACAGCCACCCCAAAGTTTGGGATGGCTCTGTTTACAAGAAACTCGTTTACGGTACAAGTTCAATATCGCATAAAGCGAAAAATGGATAAAGAAGTTGTGGTACTTACGTACAATGCAATATCACTCAGCAATGACATCTATGTCATCAGGCCCATAGCAGCATAATGAGTGGATTCAGGTATGATGATTCTAACTGAAATAAGTCACACAGAAAAAGAAACATCATAAGATATCACTAATACACGGAATGTAAACTTGGCTACACAGGAACTGAATTTCAAAACAGAACATGGTCCCAAATTTAGAAAATCAACTTATGCTTGCTTAAGGGGAAAGGTGAGTTGGGGTGCTGCATAAAACCAGAGATTGAAATGAGCACAGATAAAGTTCCTTAAGCCAAATATGTAATAGACAAGAGCTACTCCTTGCTCAACGAAATGGACTCAAAACCCCATATTAAACGCCTAATAATGTACCTGACTAGTAAGTATCTTAAAACCTATGGATTGCTATGTCTCTGAAAGTGAATCAATCGTGAGTACAGGGGCAAAAACGCAGCAGTGATAGGATTGGAGAGTTTTGGTGAGCAAATGAAGACCCTTTGAAGTCATATTGCATGGTACCCATTCCACGGGTCTCAACTCTCCAGGTTTAAGGGATTCTTCCTTCAGCTAAAACATGCATGTGGAACCCAGAGTATGATCAACCGTGTGATCGGGAGACGTGTTGAAATATGTCTCAGTTCTCGTCCCCTGGTACTCGGGTGCAACATTCCAGATGCTTTACTAACACTCTCCCGACTTGGAGAGTCAGTGCCTTTAACCTCCTGTTTGGCCCAGTTTGCAAATTCCGCGGAAGATGAACAGGAATAGGGAGAACCAATGAGAGACTAGCTGGAGGTGTCTGGACGGGAAAATTTAACTCTCATTTCCCACCAGGAAGAGGAATTAACCAAAGGCTCAGCGTGCCATGCCGGAACCAGATTAGGGCCTGAAGCAATCCTGCGGTGTTGCGGCCAGCTCACAAGAAAGTGAGTTGAAGAAAGGAGCTCAGGGGCACTGTAATTCACAAACCTGCAGAGTTATAAATGACAGCTATCATCCAAAAATATACTGGAGTAAGGCTGCCAAGAGGACTTGAAAGCCGGGCAGAATTGCAGGAAACCGATTTCAGGAGGTAGACTGGAATTGCATTTAAAGCATAGGAAAAGAGGCAGAAGGTCGACAATGATGCACTTGGCCAAAAAGGGCGTATGCGTTTTTTCCTGAATATATTCAGGAAAAAACGCATACGCCCTTTTTGGCGAACCAAGCAAGCTTGCAAAGGAAATCTGCACTACAATGAAGTCTCACTTCCCCCCCGTCAAAAGGGCCATCTGAAAAAAGTGTAAAATCCAGAAAGGCAGGACAGGCCATGGAGAACTGGGAGCCTTGTTATGCTGATGGGCGGGATGTAAATTGCCAACAGCCACTCGGGAGAAGTGTATGGTGTTTCCTGAAACATCTAAAAAACAAAGCAACAGAGCCTAGGGCACTTCCACTTATGGTCCTATAGCTTAGGGAAATTAAAATCAAAAAGACACAGCCACCCCAAAGTTTGGGATGGCTCTGTTTACAAGAACCTCGTTTACGGTACAAGTTCAATATCGCATAAAGCGAAAAATGGATAAAGAAGTTGTGGTACTTACGTACAATGCAATATCACTCAGCAATGACATCTATGTCATCAGGCCCATAGCAGCATAACGCGTGGATTCAGGTATGATGATTCTAACTGAAATAAGTCACACAGAAAAAGAAACATCATAAGATATCACTAATACACGGAATGTAAACTTGGCTACACAGGAACTGAATTTCAAAACAGAACATGGTCCCAAATTTAGAAAATCAACTTATGCTTGCTTAAGGGGAAAGGTGAGTTGGGGTGCTGCATAAAACCAGAGATTGAAATGAGCACAGATAAAGTTCCTTAAGCCAAATATGTAATAGACAAGAGCTACTCCTTGCTCAACGAAATGGACTCAAAACCCCATATCAAACGCCTAATAATGTACCTGACTAGTAAGTGTCTTAAAACCTATGGATTGCTATGTCTCTGAAAGTGAATCAATCGTGAGTACAGGGGCAAAAACGCAGCAGTGATAGGATTGGAGAGTTTTGGTGAGCAAATGAAGACCCTTTGAAGTCATATTGCATGGTACCCATTCCACGGGTCTCAACTCTCCAGGTTTAAGGGATTCTTCCTTCAGCTAAAACATGCATGTGGAACCCAGAGTATGATCAACCGTGTGATCGGGAGACGTGTTGAAATATGTCTCAGGTCTCGTCCCCTGGTACTCGGGTGCAACATTCCAGATGCTTTACTAACACTCTCCCGACTTGGAGAGTCAGTGCCTTTAACCTCCTGTTTGGCCCAGTTTGCAAATTCCGCGGAAGATGAACAGGAATAGGGAGAACCAATGAGAGACTAGCTGGAGGTGTCTGGACGGGAAAATTTAACTCTCATTTCCCACCAGGAAGAGGAATTAACCAAAGGCTCAGCGTGCCATGCCGGAACCAGATTAGGGCCTGAAGCAATCCTGCGGTGTTGCGGCCAGCTCACAAGAAAGCGAGTTGAAGAAAGGAGCTCAGGGGCACTGTAATTCACAAACCTGCAGAGTTATAAATGACAGCTATCATCCAAAAATATACTGGAGTAAGGCTGCCAAGAGGACTTGAAAGCCGGGCAGAATTGCAGGAAACCGATTTCAGGAGGTAGACTGGAATTGCATTTAAAGCATAGGAAAAGAGGCAGAAGGTCGACAATGATGCACTTGGCCAAAAAGGGCGTATACGTTTTTTCCTGAATATATTCAGGAAAAAACGCATACGCCCTTTTTGGCCAACCAAGCAAGCTTGCAAAGGAAATCTGCACTACAATGAAGTCTCACTTCCCCCCCGTCAAAAGGGCCATCTGAAAAAAGTGTAAAATCCAGAAAGGCAGGACAGGCCATGGAGAACTGGGAGCCTTGTTATGCTGATGGGCGGGATGTAAATTGCCAACAGCCACTCGGGAGAAGTGTATGGTGTTTCCTGAAACATCTAAAAAACAAAGCAACAGAGCCTAGGGCACTTCCACTTATGGTCCTATAGCTTAGGGAAATTAAAATCAAAAAGACACAGCCACCCCAAAGTTTGGGATGGCTCTGTTTACAAGAAACTCGTTTACGGTACAAGTTCAATATCGCATAAAGCGAAAAATGGATAAAGAAGTTGTGGTACTTACGTACAATGCAATATCACTCAGCAATGACATCTATGTCATCAGGCCCATAGCAGCATAATGCGTGGATTCAGGTATGATGATTCTAACTGAAATAAGTCACACAGAAAAAGAAACATCATAAGATATCACTAATACACGGAATGTAAACTTGGCTACACAGGAACTGAATTTCAAAACAAAACATGGTCCCAAATTTAGAAAACCAACTTATGCTTGCTTAAGGGGAAAGGTGAGTTGGGGTGCTGCATAAAACCAGAGATTGAAATGAGCACAGATAAAGTTCCTTAAGCCAAATATGTAATAGACAAGAGCTACTCCTTGCTCAACGAAATGGACTCAAAACCCCATATTAAACGCCTAATAATGTACCTGACTAGTAAGTACCTTAAAACCTATGGATTGCTATGTCTCTGAAAGTGAATCAATCGTGAGTACAGGGGCAAAAACGCAGCAGTGATAGGATTGGAGAGTTTTGGTGAGCAAATGAAGACCCTTTGAAGTCATATTGCATGGTACCCATTCCACGGGTCTCAACTCTCCAGGTTTAAGGGATTCTTCCTTCAGCTAAAACATGCATGTGGAACCCAGAGTATGATCAACCATGTGATCGGGAGACGTGTTGAAATATGTCTCAGGTCTCGTCCCCTGGTACTCGGGTGTAACATTCCACACGCTTTAGTAACACACTCCCGATTTGGAGAGTCAGTGCCTTTAACCTCCTGTTTGGCCCAGTTTGCAAATTCCGCGGAAGATGAACAGGAATAGGGAGAACCAATGAGAGACTAGCTGGAGGTGTCTGGACGGGAAAATTTAACTCTCATTTCCCACCAGGAAGAGGAATTAACCAAAGGCTCAGCGTGCCATGCCGGAACCAGATTAGGGCCTGAAGCAATCCTGCGGTGTTGCGGCCAGCTCACAAGAAAGCGAGTTGAAGAAAGGAGCTCAGGGGCACTGTAATTCACAAACCTGCAGAGTTATAAATGACAGCTATCATCCAAAAATATACTGAAGTAAGGCTGCCAAGAGGACCTGAAAGCCGGGCAGAATTGCAGGAAACCGATTTCAGGAGGTAGACTGGAATTGCATTTAAAGCATAGGAAAAGAGGCAGAAGGTCGACAATGATGCACTTGGCCAAAAAGGGCTTATGCGTTTTTTCCTGAATATATTCAGGAAAAAACGCATACGCCCTTTTTGGCCAACCAAGCAAGCTTGCAAAGGAAATCTGCACTACAATGAAGTCTCACTTCCCCCCCGTCAAATGGGCCATCTGAAAAAAGTGTAAAATCCAGAAAGGCAGGACAGGCCATGGAGAACTGGGAGCCTTGTTATGCTGATGGGCGGGATGTAAATTGCCAACAGCCACTCGGGAGAAGTGTATGGTGTTTCCTGAAACATCTAAAAAACAAAGCAACAGAGCCTAGGGCACTTCCACTTATGGTCCTATAGCTTAGGGAAATTAAAATCAAAAAGACACAGCCACCCCAAAGTTTGGGATGGCTCTGTTTACAAGAAACTCATTTACGGTACAAGTTCAATATCGCATAAAGCGAAAAATGGATAAAGAAGTTGTGGTACTTACGTACAATGCAATATCACTCAGCAATGACATCTATGTCATCAGGCCCATAGCAGCATAATGCGTGGATTCAGGTATGATGATTCTAACTGAAATAAGTCACACAGAAAAAGAAACATCATAAGATATCACTAATACACGGAATGTAAACTTGGCTACACAGGAACTGAATTTCAAAACAGAACATGGTCCCAAATTTAGAAAATCAACTTATGCTTGCTTAAGGGGAAAGGTGAGTTGGGGTGCTGCATAAAACCAGAGATTGAAATGAGCACAGATAAAGTTCCTTAAGCCAAATATGTAATAGGCAAGAGCTACTCCTTGCTCAACGAAATGGACTCAAAACCCCATATTAAACGCCTAATAATGTACCTGACTAGTAAGTATCTTAAAACCTATGGATTGCTACGTCTCTGAAAGTGAATCAATCGTGAGTACAGGGGCAAAAACGCAGCAGTGATAGGATTGGAGAGTTTTGGTGAGCAAATGAAGACCCTTTGAAGTCATATTGCATGGTACCCATTCCACGGGTCTCCACTCTCCAGGTTTAAGGGATTCTTCCTTCAGCTAAAACATGCATGTGGAACCCAGAGTATGATCAACCGTGTGATCGGGAGACGTGTTGAAATATGTCTCAGGTCTCGTCCCCTGGTACTCGGGTGCAACATTCCAGATGCTTTACTAACACTCTCCCGACTTGGAGAGTCAGTGCCTTTAACCTCCTGTTTGGCCCAGTTTGCAAATTCCGCGGAAGATGAACAGGAATAGGGAGAACCAATGAGAGACTAGCTGGAGGTGTCTGGACGGGAAAATTTAACTCTCATTTCCCACCAGGAAGAGGAATTAACCAAAGGCTCAGCGTACCATGCCGGAACCAGATTAGGGCCTGAAGCAATCCTGCGGTGTTGCGGCCAGCTCACAAGAAAGCGAGTTGAAGAAAGGAGCTCAGGGGCACTGTAATTCACAAACCTGCAGAGTTATAAATGACAGCTATCATCCAAAAATATACTGAAGTAAGGCTGCCAAGAGGACTTGAAAACCGGGCAGAATTGCAGGAAACCGATTTCAGGAGGTAGACTGGAATTGCATTTAAAGCATAGGAAAAGAGGCAGAAGGTCGACAATGATGCACTTGGCCAAAAAGGGCGTATGCGTTTTTTCCTGAATATATTCAGGAAAAAACGCATACGCCCTTTTTGGCCAACCAAGCAAGCTTGCAAAGGAAATCTGCACTACAATGAAGTCTCACTTCCCCCCCGTCAAAAGGGCCATCTGAAAAAAGTGTAAAATCCAGAAAGGCAGGACATGCCATGGAGAACTGGGAGCCTTGTTATGCTGATGGGCGGGATGTAAATTGCCAACAGCCACTCGGGAGAAGTGTATGCTGTTTCCTGAAACATCTAAAAAACAGAGGAACAGAGCCTAGGGCACTTCCACTTATGGTCCTATAGCTTAGGGAAATTAAAATCAAAAAGGCCCAGCCACGCCAAAGTTTGGGACGGCTCTGTTTACAAGAACCTCATTTACGGTACAAGTTCAATATCGCAGAAAGCAAAAAATGGATAAAGAAGTTTTGGTACTTACGTACAATGCAATATCACTCAGCAATGAAATCTACGTCATCAGGCCCGTAGCAGCATAATGAGTGGATTCAGGTATGATGATTCTAACTGAGATAAGTCACACAGAAAAAGAAACATCATAAGATATCACTAATACACGGAATGTAAACTTGCTACACAAGAACTGAATTACAAAACAAAACAGGGTCTCAAATTTAGAAAACCAACTTATGCTTGCTTAAGGGGAAAGGTGAGTTGGGGTGCTGCATAAAACCAGAGATTGAAATGAGCACAGATAAAGTTCCTTAAGCCAAATATGTAATAGACAAGAGCTACTCCTTACTCAACAAAATGGACTCAACACCCCATATTAAACGCCTAAGAATGTGCCTGACTAGTAAGTATCTTAAAACCTATGGATTGCTATGTCTCCGAAAGAGAATCAAGCGTGTGTACAGTGGCATAAACGCAGCAGTCATAGGATTGGAGAGGTTCGGTGAGCAAATGAAGACCCTTTGAAGTCATATTGCATGGTACCCATTCCACGGGTCTCAACTCTCCAGGTTTAAGGGATTCTTCCTTCAGCTAAAGCATGCATGTTGAACCCAGAGTATGATCAACCATGTGATCGGGAGACGTGTTCCAATATGTCTCAGTTCTCGTCCCCTGGTACTCGTGTGCAACATTCCAGATGCTTTACTAACGCTCTGCCGACTTGGAGAGTCAGTGCCTTTAACCTCCTGTTTGGCTCAGTTTGCAATTTCTGCGGAAGATGAACAGGAATAGGGAGAACCAATTAGAGACTAGCTGGAGGTGTCTGGACGGGCAAATTTAACTCTTATTTCACACCAGGAAGAGGATTAACCAAAGGCTCAGCATGCCGTGCCAGACCCAGATTAGGGCCTGAAGCAATCCTGCAGTGTTGCGGGCAGCTCACAAGAAAGCGAGTTGAAGAAAGGAGCTCAAGAGCACTGTAATTCACAAACCTGCAGAGTTATAAATGACAGCTATCGTCCAAAAATATACTGAAGTAAGGCTGCCAAGCGGACTTGAAAGCGGGGCAGAATTGCAGGAAACCGATTTCAGGAGGCAGACTGGAATTGCATTTAAAGCATAGGAAAAGAGGCAGAACGTCGACAATGATGCACTTGGCCAAAAAGGGCGTATGCGTTTTTTCCTGAATATATTCAGGGAAAAACGCATACGCACTTTTTGGCCAACCAAGCAAGCTTGCAAAGGAAATCTGCACTACAATGAAGTCTCACTTCCCCCCGGTCAAAAGGGCAATCTGAAAAAAGTGTAAAATCCAGAAAGGCAGGACAGGCCATGGAGAACTGGGAGCCTTGTTATGCTGATGGGCGGGATGTAAATTGCCAACAGCCACTCGGGAGAAGTGTATGGTGTTTCCTGAAACATATAAAAAACAAAGCAACAGAGCCTAGGGCACTTCCACTTATGGTCCTATAGCTTAGGGAAATTAAAATCAAAAAGACACAGCCACCCCAAAGTTTGGGACAGCTCTGTTTACAGGAACCTCTTCTGCAGCACAAGTTAAATATGCCAGAGAACAAATAATGGATAAAGAAGTTGCGGTACTTACGTACAACAGAATACCTCTCAGCAATGAAAACTATGTCACCAGGCCCGTACCAGCATAATGAGTGGATTGAGGCACGGTGATTCTAAGTGAAAAAAGTCACACAGAAAAAGAAACATCATAAGGTACCACTAATACATGGAATGAGAACTTGGCTACACATGAACTGATTTACAAAACAGAACACGGTCTCAAATTTAGAAAACCAACTTATGCTTGCTTAAGTGGGAAGGTGAGTTGGGGTGCTGCATAAAACCAGAGTTTGAAATTAGCACAGATACCGTTCCATAAGCCAAATATTTAATAGACAAGACCTACCCCTTGCTCAAGGAAATGGACTCAGCAATGAGGTATCACCTCACACCTGGTAGAATGGGCATCATCAGAAAATCTACAAACAAAAAATGCTGGAAAGGGTGTGGAGAAAAGGAACCCTCTTCCACTATTGTTGGGAATATAAATTGATACAGTCACTATGGAGAACAATATGGAGTTTCTTAAGAAACTAACAGTAGAATTACCATATGATACAGCAATCCCAGTTCTGGACATATACCCAGACAAAACCATAAATCAAAAAGAGACATTCACCACAATGTTCATTGCCTCACTCTTTACAATATCGAGGTAATGGAAGCAACCTAAATGCCCACAGACAGACGTATGCATAAAGCTGTGGTACATATATAAAATGGAATATTACTAAGCCATGAAAAGGAATGAAATTGGGTCATTTGTCAAGACGTCGATGGATCTAGAGAGTCTCATACAGAGTGAAGTAAGTCAGAAAGAGAAAAACAAATCTTGTATATTCATGCATATATGTGGAACCTAGAAAAACTGTACAGGTTAACCATTTTGCAAGGCATAAATATAGCAACAGATGTAGACAACAAACGTATGGACAACAAGGGTGGAAGGCTGTTGGGGGGGTGGTGGTGGGAGGAGTTGAGAGACTGGGATTGGCATGTATACATTTATACGTATAAAATAGGTAACCAATAAGAACCTGCTGTATAAAAATATAAAATAAAATTCAAAATTAAAAAGAAATAAAATTTAAAAAATAAAACAGAAAAAACAATTATTCCCTTCACATACATGTATTTATATGAATAAATTATTTCCATGCTTGTATCTGTAAATACAAAAAAGAGGAATAAAATCTACCTTGAACCAAAAACGAAAAAGAGAAAAAAAACACAGAACCCACCAGTTCCACAGAGGAAAACCGTATCAGGGCACTTGCTCCAGTTGTAAACAATTCTGAAGTTGGTCAGTGGTGGGGAATCGTCTCCCATTCAGCCAGCAGCCCCCACGCAACAAGCGTCCTCATTGCAAAGCTGGGGCACCGTGCCGAGGCATCTGTGAGTAAACGTGAGCTGAGCCCCAGGCCAGTTGCTGCTGAACTATTCCCACCCGTCCCAGGTAAAACACCTGAATATATACAAGGACTTGAAAGCGTAGAGGAAGGGCCATAGAGCCACACGAGTGACAGCATGCCGGCCGACTTGGTGCCTGCAGGCCAGCCAGGATGGTCCTGGCCCTGGGTGCTCTTCTGGAAGATTTCCATTTCCCTGCCTGAGATACCCGTCCTGTCCCTGCCCCCACTGCTTCTTTCCTTCCTCACCTCTGCCCAGGGAGAAATTCCAGCAGCAGGTATAGGTGACACATCCTCTTCTTTAGCAGGTGGCAGCCTGGCAACTGCTGCAGAAAGTCCAGCAGAGCCCCACTCACACTGGGCCACCCACAAAGCCGTGGCCTCTCACTCCCTCCCACCAGCCCAGCCCCGAGACTGCTGACAGGGCAGAGAAAATGGCGTCAGGCACGGCTGCAGGGGCTCTTGCTGCCTGGAGTGGTATTTATATTGATCTCAACCCAGGCACACCTGGGGAGGGCTGGCCGGCATGGTAAGGCTGCCCAGGTCAGCCAATCATCACCCCTCAGGGGCTCACAGTTGCAGAAAATGGAAATTGCTGAACCGGCCAGGTCCAAGGAACAGGTGTGGGCTCCTGAGAGTCAGGATAGACAAGGGGCTGCAGCTTTGGCTTGTTTTCTAATCATTTTATCTGGCCCATGAGTGGGAGACAACTTCAAGAAAACCCTCTCCTAATGAGAGGAACCCAGGAGTCAGGGAGAGGAGGGGTGGGTGGTGGTTGGAGACAGAGGCCTGGTGCCCCGGGTGCAGTGGAAGTCTCTGGAAGACCAGGTGGAGGGAGGCCGCACAGAGTGATGCCCAGGGTCACAGACCTGTCGCAGCTGCTGTTTGTTAGTTCAAGTCCTGCTCTGAGGTGCTCTGTGTCAGCTCTGAGCGACAGGTGAGCTGGGGGTGCTCTGCAATGAGGGCTATGTGCACGGTTCCTGTGTGCCCAGCCCTGCCACGGTACCTGCAAGGGTAGCTCTGTATCCTGGGAGGGGCCTGACCACGAGAGCCCCGTGGGCTGGGGTGGGGGTGGGGTACCTGCCCAGGTGAGCTCCATATTCTGGGATTGGTCTGACCACGAGAGCCCCATGGGCTGCTGGGGACCTGGTAAAGGATGTCAGGACAGTCAGTGAAGCCACCGAGGATATACCTCCAGCTGCTCCTAATTCCTACACCCTGCTGGTCATTCTACCAACCACCAGGACATGGTATTCTGTATTAGTCTTCAATGATGCCTTCTTTTGTATTCCATTAGTCCCAGAGTCACAAGAAATTTTGGCTTGTGAGTGGCAGGACTCAACATACAACTAAAACAATACTTCCGGGCCGTCTTGCCCCAAGGGTGCAAAAATTCCCACACCATCTTTGGGGAAAGCTTAGCTAAAGACCTAAAATTCTACCTCTGGAAAAGGAAACCCTCCTTCAGTACACAGACGACATTCTGATCGCCAGCCCTACTAAGGAGGCCTCTGAACTACCAAGCCAATAAAGGATAGAAGTTGTCCAAGAAAAAGCTCAAATATCACAGACTGCGGTGACCTGCCTGGGCTTCATTCTCACAGAAGGTCGGAGAAGCCCATCCCAGGAAAGGGAAGAAACCATTTTCAGCCTTACCCCTTTCTAAAACTAGAAGACAGCTTAGGGGTTCTTGGGGAGGCCAGGGTTTGCTGCTTCTGGATCCCTAACTACAGTCTACTAGCTGGGCCTCTATATGAAACACTGAAAGGAAAAGATGATGATCCTGTTGAATAGAATCCAGAAGTGGCCTTTCAAGAATGGAAAGAGCAGTCAATTCAGACCCTTGCCCTGGAACTCCCTAATTTAGCTAAACCCTTTGACCTTTACATTCCCGGTGAAAGGTGAATCGCCATTGGAGAATTAGTGCAAAAACTGGGACCACTTGAAATGGAACAATGCAAGAATGCCATCCAGGTAGGATAAACTACGGTCACCAAGGGGCTTGGCCAACTGCCACATCTGGCCAAGATACTGGCGGTATCTAAAAACCTGGAAATCAGCAGCCCCAAAGGTCACCTCCCTCCTAAGGGAAAAGGACCCCACGTGGTGATCCTAACCACCAACCATGCCCTGAAGTTTCAGGGTTCGCTCTGTGGGCACACCAACCTCGAGTGAGGAGGCCTTCCAACTTCAACATCCAGAGAGATAACCGGGGGCAACAGGGCACCATGACGACTCATGTGAACATCACTTGACCTGGAGTTTCTCTCATAAAACAACAAGAGTGTGTCCCAAAAGAGTAGACTACTGCTTGCAGGACATACTGCACCCAGAGGGGAGCTAATAATCTTGGCGGGGGAACCGTATATCACACTGTCACCATAGAAAAGCCTACAGACACCGTGATGATGGTGGCCAATAAGACTGGCTGGACTCCTGTTTACTTCAAAAGGCTGTTGACTCAGTGGCCATCATGGTCCTTGATCACCACTGACCCTGGACTGTCTGGGAGTTGAGCAGGCAGGGCTCTGACACCTGGTGCTGTTTGTACGTTAATTCAGGGGCCTAATTGAAGAAAGCGCAGACTACTGGTCAGAGCATCTAGGCTGGCAGAAACGGTCAGCCTAAGGTGGCTGAACAAATGTGGGGCGGGGTGAAACCGGCCCCCACAGCGTCTCTGCACATCTCTTTCCTGGACCCTTAAAGGTCATTAGAATCTATAACACTTCCAATGCTGGTGCTCAGGTGGACGAGCAGGGAGGCAGGGGGCCTGGGGACAATCAACGTCACCTGGAGGCTGCTGGGGAGAAGCTCTGACCCTCGCCCCCGGGTATGAGGGCTCCCAACTCAGCACTCAGCAGTTACAGAAGAAGGGTCTGCACCCTCAGCACTCCAAGAATGAGGAACGGGACAAAAGGCAGAGGAGGGGTTTGTCCCCAGCAAAGCCCATTAAAAATCCCTGGGAGATAAAAATAGAATCTGGGCAATAAAGTCAAGTCTAACCTTTTTTATCCTTTGTGCTTTGTCTAATTTCATGTGCTCCTAGGGTCCCGCATGCAGAGGTTCCACACCCGGCACTTCAGACCAGATTTCCTAGTGCAGAATGGCTGGGACGACACCTCAGCTCCTGGGGCCCAGTGCAGACTCCGCGATACAGAGCCTGAGCTGCAGCCAACCCGGCCCTCGAGAGCTCCGCCCCCTCCCTCCCACTGACTCTGACAGGATCTCTACACAGCAGCCCAGCCCACAGCCCAGGGGGTAGTGCATGCTCTCACCTCTCCATTCTCTGATCAAAATATAAAGTTTCCTTTGCTTGTGAACCAAACTCAGTCTCGATCTGTTGGCCCCAATGACACTGGGCAGGGGGACACTTGTTGGGGTCCACTCTGGAGGATCAGTAACAGAAATTGAGACTATTGTAACCTCAATGAACAGATGTGTGAGCCAAACTGTAGTTAACATAGAACAGTGTATAAGGCTCGGGTAAAATAAGATGTTTCTAACACTTCCATTTGATATTTCCATCACTTTATTATAAGCAAGTTCAGTGAAAAGGTTTGTCTTATTTGTCAGGTCAATATTAGAGAAACGAAGTGATTTCTTTCCAAGGATGTACATCTAATAATCTTGGTTAAAGCTTCAATCTTGTTTTAAATGCTTTTCCATTGAAAATGATACCTCTCTTTCAGCTCCCCCATTTCTGAGAAGTATAAAATCTTATAATTTATTATTACCAAAGGGGAAAGGTGGGAGGAGGGATAAATTAACAGTTTGGGATTAACACATACACACTGCTATGTATAAAATAGATCATCAACAAGGAACTACTGTATAGCACAGGGAACTACACTCAACATTTTGCAATAAGCTATAAGGGGAAATAATCTGAAAAAGAATAGATATTTTTACTGACATCATCTATCAATGACAGTTAAAGTGTAACCTAAGGGAAGCTGGTGGTGAGTGCTTCTGACCCTGAAGACTTCAATCATCTAAAGTTTGGACTCTGCCTACTTCCCAAGGCCCTTAATGAACATATGTGTAGCCGTAGCTTAAAAAATTCCCCAGTTTGTGTTTCGGGGAGACACTGATTTTGAAAAAGCCCTGATGTTCTCCTTACATGAATGGGACTCTTCCTACTGCTAAAACATGTCTGTCACACCCAGAGGATGGTATACCGTCTGATCGGGAAGAGTTTGGAAAAGGCATCTCATCTCCTCATCTCCTGGTGCTCGGGTTCACCCCTCCAGCGTCTTTACTAACAGTCTCCCCACTTGGAGATGTCAGCACTGTCAACATCCTGTTGTGTACAGTTTGGAATTTGTCCAGAGGATGAAGCGGAAGGATGAAGAACAATGAGAGACAAGTCCTAGGTGTTCAGACAGGCACATGTCACTCTAATTTCCAATCAGGAAGACGAACTGACCAAAGGCTAGGGTTGCCCATGGAAACAGTATAGGGCTTGAGGAAATCCCGCTGCTTTGTGGCCAGTTCCCATAAACACAAGTTGAACAATGGAACTCAGGGGCAGTAAAATTCACGAAACTGCAGAGTTGAAAATATCCATCACTGAAAAATGTCTTGAGGAAAGTCAGAGAAAAGGACTTGTAAGCAAGGGAGAATGGCAGGAAAGGGATCTGAGGAGGTAGAAAGGACTCGCCATTAAGCACAAGAAAAGGAGCTGAACATTGCCAACATTGCAGTTGGCCAAAAAGGGTGTATGCGTTTTTTTCTGTATATATTCAAGAAAAGGGCATACACTTTTTTAGCCAAGCAAACAGGTGGGCACTGGAAGTCAATACTACAAAAGATATCACTTCGCATCAGTCAGAAGAGCCATCCTCATAAAGCGTAAACAACAGAAATGCAGGACAGGGCAAGGAGAAGAGGGAGCCCTGTGAGACTTATAGTGGAAATGTATATTGCCAACGGCCATTCTGGAGAAGTGTATTGTGTTTACTAAAGCATCTAAAAAATGAGCTACAGAGCATAGGGCACTTGCACTCATGGGCGTATATCTTGGGAAAAACAAAAATTGAGAGGACACAGGCACCCCAATGTTTACCCCCTCTCTGTTTAAAAGATCCTCGACTAGGATATAACTTAAATGTCTCTGGAGGGAAAAAATGGATAGAGATGTGGTACTTAGGTAGAGTGGAATATTATTCAGCCTGGAAATCAATGAAATATGGCCAGTTGTAACAACTCCGGAGGAGTTACGTATGATCTTTCTAAGTGACATAATTCAAAAAGAAAAAGACACATATCATAAGATATCACTTAAAGGTGGAATCCAAAATGGCTACACATGAAATAAATTACAAAACAAAAACATAGTCAAATATGTAGAAAACACGCATAAGGCTGCTAAACGGGAAAGGTGGGGAGGGGTGAGGCATCATCCAGGAGGTTGAAATTAGCAAAGATACCATTCCAAATACCAAACTGATAATCAACAAGGCCCACACGGTAGCTAAAAGAACTGCACTCAGCACACTCAAGTCACCGGAAAAGAATATATACGACTGGTAAGAATCTGAAAAAGAATTTACTGATGTCTCTCTGTACGTGAATCAAGTGGATGTACAGCAGCAAGAAACAGAGCTTTGAAAATCAGCTGGAACCAATATAGTAATAAATTGAAAAAAATAAACGACAGAGAGACAGAGAAAACCTCTTACAACTTTTCCTCAGGGACGGTGATGCAACATGGATTGAACACATCTAGACCCACAGCAGGATGAGACATAAGGCTGGAAACTGTTTGCACTAAGAGAAATGTGAGGTTGGGTGAGGAAATGCACACCCTTTAAAGTAATACTACCTGGTACCCATTCAATGGGTCCCAAATCTGCAGGTTCAAGGGATCTTCCTACAGCTAAAACATGCATGGAAAACCCAGAGGACTGTACACCATGTGATCGGGAGATGTGTCTAAAATGCAGCTCATTTATCCTCTCCTGGTGCTCCTGTTCACCATTCCAGCCACGTTACTTAGAATCTGCCCACTTGGAGAATCAGCACATTTCAACTTCTGTTTCACACATTTTGCAAATTGTGAGGAGGATGAACGGGAAGAGGGGGAACCAATGAGAGAATAGTTGTAGGGGTTTGGACGGGCACATATCACTCTAATTTCCCATTAAGAATAAGAATTGAAAAAAGGCTCAGCCCGCCTCGCCGGAGCCAAAATAGGGCCTGAAGCAATCCTGTGGGTTTGAGGCCAGCTCACAAAAGAGCAACTTAAAAAATGGAGCTCAGGGTCACTGCAATTCACAAACCTGCAGAGTTATAAATGAAAACTAACGTCCAAAAATATGTTGAGGTAAGGCAAAGAAGAGGATCTGAATGCAAGACAGAATTGCAAGAAACAGATTTCAAGAGATAGATTGGACTCGTCTTTAAAGCACATGAAAAGCGGCAGAATTTCGACAATGATGCAGTTGGCCCAAAAGGGCGTATGCGTTTTTTCCTGATTATATCCAGGAAAAAACGCATACGCACTTTATGGGCAACGAAGCAAGCAAGCAATGCAAATGTGCACAACAAAGAAATCTCATTTCCCACCGGTCAAAAGGGCCATCCTAAAAAATTGTAAAAACCAGAAATGCAGGACAGGCCATGGAGAACAGGGAGCCTTTATACGCTGATGGGCAGTGTGTGAACTGCCGAGAGCCACTCTGGAGAAGTGTATGGTGGTTCCTAAATCATCTAAAAAACAGAGCTACAGAGCATAGGACACTTCCAATCATGGGAGTATATCTAGGGAAGTCTAAAAATCAACAAGACACAAGCACACCACAGTTTAGGGCTACTCTGTTTACAAGAACCTCAACTTCAGTACACCTTAAATATCCCAGGAAAGAGAACAATGGATAAAGAAGATGTGGTACTTATGTACAATGGAATATCTCTTCACCATGAAATCAAGGTAATAAGGCTAGTAGAAGGATAAAGAGTGGATTTAGGTCCGATAATACTACTTGAAATAAGTCAAACAGAAAAAGAAACATATCATAAGATATCACTTATAGAGGGAGGGTAAATATGGCTGCACAAGAAATGAATTACAGAACAGAACAGTGTCTCACATTTAGAAAACACACTTATGTCAGCTTAAGGGGAAAGGAGAGGTGGGGTGATGCATTAAACCAGAGTTTGAAATTAGCACAGATACCGTTCAATAAACCAAATAGATATTAGACAAGATCTACACCTTGCTCAATGAACTGGCCTCAACACACCCTATACACCGCAGAGAAATATATCTGAGTAATAAGAATCTTAAAACCCATGTATTGATATATCTCCATAAGGGAATCAAGTGTGTGCAGAGTGGCACAAACACAGCAGTGAAAATGAGCTAAACCCCATTATAGAAATAAATTTTAAAAACAAAATGCAGAAACAATGAAAGAGAGAAAAATTCTTACAAAATTTGCTCAGGGGCTGTGATGCAACCTGGATTGACCACATATAAACCCACAGCTGGATAAGACATAAGGCTGCACACTTGGGGCTGAGAGGATTGGTGAGCTTTGGTGAGCAACTGCCAAAAGTTTAATGCAATACTTCATGCTACTCATTCCAAGGGTCCCAAAACTCCAGGTTGAAGGGAATCTTCCTACAGCTAAACCATGCTTGGGAAACCCAGCGACTGGTATACCATATGATCGGGAAAGGTTTCTAAAACGCACCTCATTTTTCCTCTCCTGGGACTCCGGATTGACATTCCAGCCACTTTACTAACAATATCCCCACATGGAGAGTCAATGCCTTTAAGTTCTAGTATCGCACAGTCTGCAGTTAGTGCGGAGGATGAATGGGAATAGGGGGAACCAGTGAGAAACTAGCTGTAGCAGTTTCAATGGGCACATGTCAGTCTAATTTCACATCAGTAAGAAGAATAAACCAAAGGCACAGCAAGGTGCCCCAGAAGAAGAATAGGGCCTGAAGGAATCCTGTGGTTATGAGGCAAGATTACAAAAATAAGAGCAGAAAAATGGAGCTAAGGGCCACTGCAATTCAAAAACCTGCAGAGTTATAAAGGACAACTATTTTCAAAAAATATATTGAGGTAAGGCTATGAAGAGGCATTGGAGGCAAGGCAGAATTGCAGGAAACCGATTTCAGGAGGTAGACTGGAATTGCATTTAAAGCATAGGAAAAGAGGCAGAACGTCCACAATGATGCACTTGGCCAAAAAGGGCGTATGCGTTTTTTCCTGAATATATTCAGGAAAAAACGCATACGCCCTTTTTGGCCAACCAAGCAAGCTTGCAAAGGAAATCTGCACTACAATGAAGTCTCACTTCCCCCCCGTCAAAAGGGCCATCTGAAAAAAGTGTAAAATCCAGAAAGGCAGGACAGGCCATGGAGAACTGGGAGCCTTGTTATGCTGATGGGCGGGATGTAAATTGCCAACAGCCACTCGGGAGAAGTGTATGGTGTTTCCTGAAACATGTAAAAAACAAAGCAACAGAGCCTAGGGCACTTCCACTTATGGTACTATAGATTAGGGAAATTAAAATCAAAAAGACACAGCCACCCAAAAGTTTTGGATGGCTCTGTTTACAAGAACCTAGTTTACGGTACAAGTTCAATATCGCAGAAAGTGAAAAATGGACAAAGAAGTTGTGGTACTTACGTACAATGCAATATCACTCAGCAATGAAATCTATGTCATCAGGCCCGTAGCAGCATAATGAGTGGATTCAGGTATGATGATTCTAACTGAAATAAGTCACACAGAAAAAGAAACATCATAAGATATCACTAATACACTGAATGTAAACTTGGCTACACAGGAACTCAATTACAAAACAGAACAGGGTCTCAAATTTAGAAAACCAACTTATGCTTGCTTAAGAGGAAAGGTGAGTTGGGGTGCTGCATAAAACCAGAGATTGACATGAGCACAGATAAAGTTCCTTAAGCCAGACATGTAATAGACAAGAGCTACTCCTTGCTCAAGGAAATGGACTCAACACCCCCTATTAAATGCCTAAGAATGTACCTGACTAGTAAGTATCTTAAAACCTATGGATTGCTATGTCTCCGAAAGAGAATCAAGCATGTGTACAGGGGCATAAACGCCGCAGTCATAGGATTGGAGACATTCGGTGAGCCAATGAAGACCCTTTGAAGTCATATTGCATGGTACCCATTCCACGGGTCTCAACTCTCCAGGTTTAAGGGATTCTTCCTTCAGCTAAAACATGCATGTGGAACCCAGAGTATGATCCACCGTGTGATCGGGAGACGTGTTCCAATATGTCTCAGTTCTCGTTCCCTGGTACTCGGGTGCAACATTCCAGAGGCTTTACTAACACGCTCCCGACTTGGAGAGTCAGTGCCTTTAACCTCCTGTTTGGCCCAGTTTGCAATTTCTGCGGAAGATGAACAGGAATAGGGAGAACCAATGAGAGACCAGCTGGAGGTGTCTGGACTGGCAAAATTAACTCTCATTTCCCACCAGGAAGAGGAATTAACCAAAGGCTCAGTGTGCCGTGCCGGAACCAGATTAGGGCCTGAAGCAATCCTGCGGTGTTGTGGCCATCTCACAAGAAAGCGAGTTGAAAAAAGGAGCTCAGGGGCACTGTAATTCACAAACCTGCAGAGTTATAAATGACAGCTATCGTCCAAAAATATACTGAAGTAAGCCTGCCAAGACGACTTGAAAGCACGGCAGAATTTCAGGAAACCGATTTCAGGAGGTAGACTGGAATTGCATTTAAAGCATAGCAAAAGAGGCAGAACGTCGACAATGATACACTTGGCAAAAAAGGGCGTATGCGTTTTTTCCTGAATGTATTCAGGAAAAAACTTCTACGAACTTTTTGGCCAACCAAGGAAGCTTGAAAAGGAAATCTGCACTACAATGAAATCTCACTTTCCCCCGGTCAAAAGGGCCATCTGAAAAAAGTGTAAAATCCAGAAAGGCAGGACAGGCCATGGAGAACTGGGAGACTTGTTATGCTGATGGGCCGGATGTAAATTGCCAACAGCCAATGGGGAGAAGTGTATGGTGTTTCCTGAAACATCTAAAAAACAAAGCAACAGAGCCTAAGGCACTTCCACTTATGGTCCTATAGCTTAGGGAAATTAAAATCAAAAAGACACAGCCACCCCAAAGTTTGGGACGGCTCTGTTTACAAGAACCTCGTTTACGGTACAAGTTCAATATCGCAGAAAGTGAAAAATGGATAAAGAAGTTGTGGTACTTACGTACAATGCAATATCACTCAGCAATTAAATCTATGTCATCAGGCCCGTAGCAGCATAATGAGTGGATTTAGGTATGATGATTCTAACTACAATATGTAACACAGAAAAAGAAACATCTTAAGATATCACCAATACACGAAATGTAAACTTGGCTACACAGGAACTGAATTACAAAACAGTACATGGTCTCAAATTTAGAAAACCAACTTATGCTTGCTTAAGGGGAAAGGTGAGTTGGGGTGCTGCATAAAACCAGAGACTGAAATGAGCACAGATAAAGTTCCTTAAGCCAAATATGGAATAGACAAGAGCTACTCCTTGCTCAACGAAATGGACTCAACACCCCATATTAAACGCCTAAGAATGTGCCTGACTAGTAAGTATCTTAAAACCTATGGATTGCTATGTCTCCGAAAGAGAATCAAGCGTGTGTACAGGGGCATAAACGCAGCAGTCATAGGATTGGAGACATTCGGTGAGCCAATGAAGACCCTTTGAAGTCATATTGCATGGTACCCATTCCACGGGTCTCAACTCTCCAGGTTTAAGGGATTCTTCCTTCAGCTAAAACATGCATGTGGAACCCAGAGTATGATCAACCGTGTGATCGGGAGACGTGTTCCAATATGTCTCAGTTCTCGTTCCCTGGTACTCGTGTGCAACATTCCAGATGCTTTACTAACGCTCTGCCGACTTGGAGAGTCAGTGCCTTTAACCTCCTGTTTGGCCCAGTTTGCAATTTCTGCGGAAGATGAACAGGAATAGGGAGAACCAATGAGAGACTAGCTGGAGGTTTCTGGACGGGCAAATTTAACTCTTATTTCACACCAGGAAGAGGATTAACCAAAGGCTCAGCATGCCGTGCCAGACCCAGATTAGGGCCTGAAGCAATCCTGCAGTGTTGCGGGCAGCTCACAAGAAAGCGAGTTGAAGAAAGGAGCTCAAGAGCACTGTAATTCACAAACCTGCAGAGTTATAAATGACAGCTATCGTCCAAAAATATACTGAAGTAAGGCTGCCAAGCGGACTTGAAAGCGGGACAGAATTGCAGGAAACCAATTGCAGGAGGTAGACTGGAATTGCATTTAAAGCATAGGAAAAGAGGCAGAACGTCGACAATGATGCACTTGGCCAAAAAGGGCGTATGCGTTTTTTCCTGAATATATTCAGGGAAAAACGCATACGCACTTTTTGGCCAACCAAGCAAGCTTGCAAAGGAAATCTGCACTACAATGAAGTCTCACTTCCCCCCGGTCAAAAGGGCAATCTGAAAAAAGTGTAAAATCCAGAAAGGCAGGACAGGCCATGGAGAACTGGGAGCCTTGTTATGCTGATGGGCGGGATGTAAATTGCCAACAGCCACTCGGGAGAAGTGTATGGTGTTTCCTGAAACATATAAAAAACAAAGCAACAGAGCCTAGGGCACTTCCACTTATGGTCCTATAGCTTAGGGAAATTAAAATCAAAAAGACACAGCCACCCCAAAGTTTGGGACAGCTCTGTTTACAGGAACCTCTTCTGCAGCACAAGTTAAATATGCCAGAGAACAAATAATGGATAAAGAAGTTGCGGTACTTACGTACAACAGAATACCTCTCAGCAATGAAAACTATGTCACCAGGCCCGTACCAGCATAATGAGTGGATTGAGGCACGGTGATTCTAAGTGAAAAAAGTCACACAGAAAAAGAAACATCATAAGGTACCACTAATACATGGAATGAGAACTTGGCTACACATGAACTGATTTACAAAACAGAACACGGTCTCAAATTTAGAAAACCAACTTATGCTTGCTTAAGTGGGAAGGTGAGTTGGGGTGCTGCATAAAAGCAGAGTTTGAAATTAGCACAGATACCGTTCCATAAGCCAAATATTTAATAGACAAGACCTACCCCTTGCTCAAGGAAATGGACTCAGCAATGAGGTATCACCTCACACCTGGTAGAATGGGCATCATCAGAAAATCTACAAACAAAAAATGCTGGAAAGGGTGTGGAGAAAAGGAACCCTCTTCCACTATTGTTGGGAATATAAATTGATACAGTCACTATGGAGAACAATATGGAGTTTCTTAAGAAACTAACAGTAGAATTACCATATGATACAGCAATCCCAGTTCTGGACATATACCCAGACAAAACCATAAATCAAAAAGAGACATTCACCACAATGTTCATTGCCTCACTCTTTACAATATCGAGGTAATGGAAGCAACCTAAATGCCCACAGACAGACGTATGCATAAAGCTGTGGTACATATATAAAATGGAATATTACTAAGCCATGAAAAGGAATGAAATTGGGTCATTTGTCAAGACGTCGATGGATCTAGAGAGTCTCATACAGAGTGAAGTAAGTCAGAAAGAGAAAAACAAATCTTGTATATTCATGCATATATGTGGAACCTAGAAAAACTGTACAGGTTAACCATTTTGCAAGGCATAAATATAGCAACAGATGTAGACAACAAACGTATGGACAACAAGGGTGGAAGGCTGTTGGGGGGGTGGTGGTGGGAGGAGTTGAGAGACTGGGATTGGCATGTATACATTTATACGTATAAAATAGGTAACCAATAAGAACCTGCTGTATAAAAATATAAAATAAAATTCAAAATTAAAAAGAAATAAAATTTAAAAAATAAAACAGAAAAAACAATTATTCCCTTCACATACATGTATTTATATGAATAAATTATTTCCATGCTTGTATCTGTAAATACAAAAAAGAGGAATAAAATCTACCTTGAACCAAAAACGAAAAAGAGAAAAAAAACACAGAACCCACCAGTTCCACAGAGGAAAACCGTATCAGGGCACTTGCTCCAGTTGTAAACAATTCTGAAGTTGGTCAGTGGTGGGGAATCGTCTCCCATTCAGCCAGCAGCCCCCACGCAACAAGCGTCCTCATTGCAAAGCTGGGGCACTGTGCCGAGGCATCTGTGAGTAAACGTGAGCTGAGCCCCAGGCCAGTTGCTGCTGAACTATTCCCACCCGTCCCAGGTAAAACACCTGAATATATACAAGGACTTGAAAGCGTAGAGGAAGGGCCATAGAGCCACACGAGTGACAGCATGCCGGCCGACTTGGTGCCTGCAGGCCAGCCAGGATGGTCCTGGCCCTGGGTGCTCTTCTGGAAGATTTCCATTTCCCTGCCTGAGATACCCGTCCTGTCCCTACCCCCACTGCTTCTTTCCTTCCTCACCTCTGCCCAGGGAGAAATTCCAGCAGCAGGTATAGGTGACACATCCTCTTCTTTAGCAGGTGGCAGCCTGGCAACTGCTGCAGAAAGTCCAGCAGAGCCCCACTCACACTGGGCCACCCACAAAGCCGTGGCCTCTCACTCCCTCCCACCAGCCCAGCCCCGAGACTGCTGACAGGGCAGAGAAAATGGCGTCAGGCACGGCTGCAGGGGCTCTTGCTGCCTGGAGTGGTATTTATATTGATCTCAACCCAGGCACACCTGGGGAGGGCTGGCCGGCATGGTAAGGCTGCCCAGGTCAGCCAATCATCACCCCTCAGGGGCTCACAGTTGCAGAAAATGGAAATTGCTGAACCGGCCAGGTCCAAGGAACAGGTGTGGGCTCCTGAGAGTCAGGATAGACAAGGGGCTGCAGCTTTGGCTTGTTTTCTAATCATTTTATCTGGCCCATGAGTGGGAGACAACTTCAAGAAAACCCTCTCCTAATGAGAGGAACCCAGGAGTCAGGGAGAGGAGGGGTGGGTGGTGGTTGGAGACAGAGGCCTGGTGCCCCGGGTGCAGTGGAAGTCTCTGGAAGACCAGGTGGAGGGAGGCCGCACAGAGTGATGCCCAGGGTCACAGACCTGTCGCAGCTGCTGTTTGTTAGTTCAAGTCCTGCTCTGAGGTGCTCTGTGTCAGCTCTGAGCGACAGGTGAGCTGGGGGTGCTCTGCAATGAGGGCTATGTGCACGGTTCCTGTGTGCCCAGCCCTGCCACGGTACCTGCAAGGGTAGCTCTGTATCCTGGGAGGGGCCTGACCACGAGAGCCCCGTGGGCTGGGGTGGGGGTGGGGTACCTGCCCAGGTGAGCTCCATATTCTGGGATTGGTCTGACCACGAGAGCCCCATGGGCTGCTGGGGACCTGGTAAAGGATGTCAGGACAGTCAGTGAAGCCACCGAGGATATACCTCCAGCTGCTCCTAATTCCTACACCCTGCTGGTCATTCTACCAACCACCAGGACATGGTATTCTGTATTAGTCTTCAATGATGCCTTCTTTTGTATTCCATTAGTCCCAGAGTCACAAGAAATTTTGGCTTGTGAGTGGCAGGACTCAACATACAACTAAAACAATACTTCCGGGCCGTCTTGCCCCAAGGGTGCAAAAATTCCCACACCATCTTTGGGGAAAGCTTAGCTAAAGACCTAAAATTCTACCTCTGGAAAAGGAAACCCTCCTTCAGTACACAGACGACATTCTGATCGCCAGCCCTACTAAGGAGGCCTCTGAACTACCAAGCCAATAAAGGATAGAAGTTGTCCAAGAAAAAGCTCAAATATCACAGACTGCGGTGACCTGCCTGGGCTTCATTCTCACAGAAGGTCGGAGAAGCCCATCCCAGGAAAGGGAAGAAACCATTTTCAGCCTTACCCCTTTCTAAAACTAGAAGACAGCTTAGGGGTTCTTGGGGAGGCCAGGGTTTGCTGCTTCTGGATCCCTAACTACAGTCTACTAGCTGGGCCTCTATATGAAACACTGAAAGGAAAAGATGATGATCCTGTTGAATAGAATCCAGAAGTGGCCTTTCAAGAATGGAAAGAGCAGTCAATTCAGACCCTTGCCCTGGAACTCCCTAATTTAGCTAAACCCTTTGACCTTTACATTCCCGGTGAAAGGTGAATCGCCATTGGAGAATTAGTGCAAAAACTGGGACCACTTGAAATGGAACAATGCAAGAATGCCATCCAGGTAGGATAAACTACGGTCACCAAGGGGCTTGGCCAACTGCCACATCTGGCCAAGATACTGGCGGTATCTAAAAACCTGGAAATCAGCAGCCCCAAAGGTCACCTCCCTCCTAAGGGAAAAGGACCCCACGTGGTGATCCTAACCACCAACCATGCCCTGAAGTTTCAGGGTTCGCTCTGTGGGCACACCAACCTCGAGTGAGGAGGCCTTCCAACTTCAACATCCAGAGAGATAACCGGGGGCAACAGGGCACCATGACGACTCATGTGAACATCACTTGACCTGGAGTTTCTCTCATAAAACAACAAGAGTGTGTCCCAAAAGAGTAGACTACTGCTTGCAGGACATACTGCACCCAGAGGGGAGCTAATAATCTTGGCGGGGGAACCGTATATCACACTGTCACCATAGAAAAGCCTACAGACACCGTGATGATGGTGGCCAATAAGACTGGCTGGACTCCTGTTTACTTCAAAAGGCTGTTGACTCAGTGGCCATCATGGTCCTTGATCACCACTGACCCTGGACTGTCTGGGAGTTGAGCAGGCAGGGCTCTGACACCTGGTGCTGTTTGTACGTTAATTCAGGGGCCTAATTGAAGAAAGCGCAGACTACTGGTCAGAGCATCTAGGCTGGCAGAAACGGTCAGCCTAAGGTGGCTGAACAAATGTGGGGCGGGGTGAAACCGGCCCCCACAGCGTCTCTGCACATCTCTTTCCTGGACCCTTAAAGGTCATTAGAATCTATAACACTTCCAATGCTGGTGCTCAGGTGGACGAGCAGGGAGGCAGGGGGCCTGGGGACAATCAACGTCACCTGGAGGCTGCTGGGGAGAAGCTCTGACCCTCGCCCCCGGGTATGAGGGCTCCCAACTCAGCACTCAGCAGTTACAGAAGAAGGGTCTGCACCCTCAGCACTCCAAGAATGAGGAACGGGACAAAAGGCAGAGGAGGGGTTTGTCCCCAGCAAAGCCCATTAAAAATCCCTGGGAGATAAAAATAGAATCTGGGCAATAAAGTCAAGTCTAACCTTTTTTATCCTTTGTGCTTTGTCTAATTTCATGTGCTCCTAGGGTCCCGCATGCAGAGGTTCCACACCCGGCACTTCAGACCAGATTTCCTAGTGCAGAATGGCTGGGACGACACCTCAGCTCCTGGGGCCCAGTGCAGACTCCGTGATACAGAGCCTGAGCTGCAGCCAACCCGGCCCTCGAGAGCTCCGCCCCCTCCCTCCCACTGACTCTGACAGGATCTCTACACAGCAGCCCAGCCCACAGCCCAGGGGGTAGTGCATGCTCTCACCTCTCCATTCTCTGATCAAAATATAAAGTTTCCTTTGCTTGTGAACCAAACTCAGTCTCGATCTGTTGGCCCCAATGACACTGGGCAGGGGGACACTTGTTGGGGTCCACTCTGGAGGATCAGTAACAGAAATTGAGACTATTGTAACCTCAATGAACAGATGTGTGAGCCAAACTGTAGTTAACATAGAACAGTGTATAAGGCTCGGGTAAAATAAGATGTTTCTAACACTTCCATTTGATATTTCCATCACTTTATTATAAGCAAGTTCAGTGAAAAGGTTTGTCTTATTTGTCAGGTCAATATTAGAGAAACGAAGTGATTTCTTTCCAAGGATGTACATCTAATAATCTTGGTTAAAGCTTCAATCTTGTTTTAAATGCTTTTCCATTGAAAATGATACCTCTCTTTCAGCTCCCCCATTTCTGAGAAGTATAAAATCTTATAATTTATTATTACCAAAGGGGAAAGGTGGGAGGAGGGATAAATTAACAGTTTGGGATTAACACATACACACTGCTATGTATAAAATAGATCATCAACAAGGAACTACTGTATAGCACAGGGAACTACACTCAACATTTTGCAATAAGCTATAAGGGGAAATAATCTGAAAAAGAATAGATATTTTTACTGACATCATCTATCAATGACAGTTAAAGTGTAACCTAAGGGAAGCTGGTGGTGAGTGCTTCTGACCCTGAAGACTTCAATCATCTAAAGTTTGGACTCTGCCTACTTCCCAAGGCCCTTAATGAACATATGTGTAGCCGTAGCTTAAAAAATTCCCCAGTTTGTGTTTCGGGGAGACACTGATTTTGAAAAAGCCCTGATGTTCTCCTTACATGAATGGGACTCTTCCTACTGCTAAAACATGTCTGTCACACCCAGAGGATGGTATACCGTCTGATCGGGAAGAGTTTGGAAAAGGCATCTCATCTCCTCATCTCCTGGTGCTCGGGTTCACCCCTCCAGCGTCTTTACTAACAGTCTCCCCACTTGGAGATGTCAGCACTGTCAACATCCTGTTGTGTACAGTTTGGAATTTGTCCAGAGGATGAAGCGGAAGGATGAAGAACAATGAGAGACAAGTCCTAGGTGTTCAGACAGGCACATGTCACTCTAATTTCCAATCAGGAAGACGAACTGACCAAAGGCTAGGGTTGCCCATGGAAACAGTATAGGGCTTGAGGAAATCCCGCTGCTTTGTGGCCAGTTCCCATAAACACAAGTTGAACAATGGAACTCAGGGGCAGTAAAATTCACGAAACTGCAGAGTTGAAAATATCCATCACTGAAAAATGTCTTGAGGAAAGTCAGAGAAAAGGACTTGTAAGCAAGGGAGAATGGCAGGAAAGGGATCTGAGGAGGTAGAAAGGACTCGCCATTAAGCACAAGAAAAGGAGCTGAACATTGCCAACATTGCAGTTGGCCAAAAAGGGTGTATGCGTTTTTTTCTGTATATATTCAAGAAAAGGGCATACACTTTTTTAGCCAAGCAAACAGGTGGGCACTGGAAGTCAATACTACAAAAGATATCACTTCGCATCAGTCAGAAGAGCCATCCTCATAAAGCGTAAACAACAGAAATGCAGGACAGGGCAAGGAGAAGAGGGAGCCCTGTGAGACTTATAGTGGAAATGTATATTGCCAACGGCCATTCTGGAGAAGTGTATTGTGTTTACTAAAGCATCTAAAAAATGAGCTACAGAACATAGGGCACTTGCACTCATGGGCGTATATCTTGGGAAAAACAAAAATTGAGAGGACACAGGCACCCCAATGTTTACCCCCTCTCTGTTTAAAAGATCCTCGACTAGGATATAACTTAAATGTCTCTGGAGGGAAAAAATGGATAGAGATGTGGTACTTAGGTAGAGTGGAATATTATTCAGCCTGGAAATCAATGAAATATGGCCAGTTGTAACAACTCCGGAGGAGTTACGTATGATCTTTCTAAGTGACATAATTCAAAAAGAAAAAGACACATATCATAAGATATCACTTAAAGGTGGAATCCAAAATGGCTACACATGAAATAAATTACAAAACAAAAACATAGTCAAATATGTAGAAAACACGCATAAGGCTGCTAAACGGGAAAGGTGGGGAGGGGTGAGGCATCATCCAGGAGGTTGAAATTAGCAAAGATACCATTCCAAATACCAAACTGATAATCAACAAGGCCCACACGGTAGCTAAAAGAACTGCACTCAGCACACTCAAGTCACCGGAAAAGAATATATACGACTGGTAAGAATCTGAAAAAGAATTTACTGATGTCTCTCTGTACGTGAATCAAGTGGATGTACAGCAGCAAGAAACAGAGCTTTGAAAATCAGCTGGAACCAATATAGTAATAAATTGAAAAAAATAAACGACAGAGAGACAGAGAAAACCTCTTACAACTTTTCCTCAGGGACGGTGATGCAACATGGATTGAACACATCTAGACCCACAGCAGGATGAGACATAAGGCTGGAAACTGTTTGCACTAAGAGAAATGTGAGGTTGGGTGAGGAAATGCACACCCTTTAAAGTAATACTACCTGGTACCCATTCAATGGGTCCCAAATCTGCAGGTTCAAGGGATCTTCCTACAGCTAAAACATGCATGGAAAACCCAGAGGACTGTACACCATGTGATCGGGAGATGTGTCTAAAATGCAGCTCATTTATCCTCTCCTGGTGCTCCTGTTCACCATTCCAGCCACGTTACTTAGAATCTGCCCACTTGGAGAATCAGCACATTTCAACTTCTGTTTCACACATTTTGCAAATTGTGAGGAGGATGAACGGGAAGAGGGGGAACCAATGAGAGAATAGTTGTAGGGGTTTGGACGGGCACATATCACTCTAATTTCCCATTAAGAATAAGAATTGAAAAAAGGCTCAGCCCGCCTCGCCGGAGCCAAAATAGGGCCTGAAGCAATCCTGTGGGTTTGAGGCCAGCTCACAAAAGAGCAACTTAAAAAATGGAGCTCAGGGTCACTGCAATTCACAAACCTGCAGAGTTATAAATGAAAACTAACGTCCAAAAATATGTTGAGGTAAGGCAAAGAAGAGGATCTGAATGCAAGACAGAATTGCAAGAAACAGATTTCAAGAGATAGATTGGACTCGTCTTTAAAGCACATGAAAAGCGGCAGAATTTCGACAATGATGCAGTTGGCCCAAAAGGGCGTATGCGTTTTTTCCTGATTATATCCAGGAAAAAACGCATACGCACTTTATGGGCAACGAAGCAAGCAAGCAATGCAAATGTGCACAACAAAGAAATCTCATTTCCCACCGGTCAAAAGGGCCATCCTAAAAAATTGTAAAAACCAGAAATGCAGGACAGGCCATGGAGAACAGGGAGCCTTTATACGCTGATGGGCAGTGTGTGAACTGCCGAGAGCCACTCTGGAGAAGTGTATGGTGGTTCCTAAATCATCTAAAAAACAGAGCTACAGAGCATAGGACACTTCCAATCATGGGAGTATATCTAGGGAAGTCTAAAAATCAACAAGACACAAGCACACCACAGTTTAGGGCTACTCTGTTTACAAGAACCTCAACTTCAGTACACCTTAAATATCCCAGGAAAGAGAACAATGGATAAAGAAGATGTGGTACTTATGTACAATGGAATATCTCTTCACCATGAAATCAAGGTAATAAGGCTAGTAGAAGGATAAAGAGTGGATTTAGGTCCGATAATACTACTTGAAATAAGTCAAACAGAAAAAGAAACATATCATAAGATATCACTTATAGAGGGAGGGTAAATATGGCTGCACAAGAAATGAATTACAGAACAGAACAGTGTCTCACATTTAGAAAACACACTTATGTCAGCTTAAGGGGAAAGGAGAGGTGGGGTGATGCATTAAACCAGAGTTTGAAATTAGCACAGATACCGTTCAATAAACCAAATAGATATTAGACAAGATCTACACCTTGCTCAATGAACTGGCCTCAACACACCCTATACACCGCAGAGAAATATATCTGAGTAATAAGAATCTTAAAACCCATGTATTGATATATCTCCATAAGGGAATCAAGTGTGTGCAGAGTGGCACAAACACAGCAGTGAAAATGAGCTAAACCCCATTATAGAAATAAATTTTAAAAACAAAATGCAGAAACAATGAAAGAGAGAAAAATTCTTACAAAATTTGCTCAGGGGCTGTGATGCAACCTGGATTGACCACATATAAACCCACAGCTGGATAAGACATAAGGCTGCACACTTGGGGCTGAGAGGATTGGTGAGCTTTGGTGAGCAACTGCCAAAAGTTTAATGCAATACTTCATGCTACTCATTCCAAGGGTCCCAAAACTCCAGGTTGAAGGGAATCTTCCTACAGCTAAACCATGCTTGGGAAACCCAGCGACTGGTATACCATATGATCGGGAAAGGTTTCTAAAACGCACCTCATTTTTCCTCTCCTGGGACTCCGGATCGACATTCCAGCCACTTTACTAACAATATCCCCACATGGAGAGTCAATGCCTTTAAGTTCTAGTATCGCACAGTCTGCAGTTAGTGCGGAGGATGAATGGGAATAGGGGGAACCAGTGAGAAACTAGCTGTAGCAGTTTCAATGGGCACATGTCAGTCTAATTTCACATCAGTAAGAAGAATAAACCAAAGGCACAGCAAGGTGCCCCAGAAGAAGAATAGGGCCTGAAGGAATCCTGTGGTTATGAGGCAAGATTACAAAAATAAGAGCAGAAAAATGGAGCTAAGGGCCACTGCAATTCAAAAACCTGCAGAGTTATAAAGGACAACTATTTTCAAAAAATATATTGAGGTAAGGCTATGAAGAGGCATTGGAGGCAAGGCAGAATTGCAGGAAACCGATTTCAGGAGGTAGACTGGAATTGCATTTAAAGCATAGGAAAAGAGGCAGAACGTCCACAATGATGCACTTGGCCAAAAAGGGCGTATGCGTTTTTTCCTGAATATATTCAGGAAAAAACGCATACGCCCTTTTTGGCCAACCAAGCAAGCTTGCAAAGGAAATCTGCACTACAATGAAGTCTCACTTCCCCCCCGTCAAAAGGGCCATCTGAAAAAAGTGTAAAATCCAGAAAGGCAGGACAGGCCATGGAGAACTGGGAGCCTTGTTATGCTGATGGGCGGGATGTAAATTGCCAACAGCCACTCGGGAGAAGTGTATGGTGTTTCCTGAAACATGTAAAAAACAAAGCAACAGAGCCTAGGGCACTTCCACTTATGGTACTATAGATTAGGGAAATTAAAATCAAAAAGACACAGCCACCCAAAAGTTTTGGATGGCTCTGTTTACAAGAACCTAGTTTACGGTACAAGTTCAATATCGCAGAAAGTGAAAAATGGACAAAGAAGTTGTGGTACTTACGTACAATGCAATATCACTCAGCAATGAAATCTATGTCATCAGGCCCGTAGCAGCATAATGAGTGGATTCAGGTATGATGATTCTAACTGAAATAAGTCACACAGAAAAAGAAACATCATAAGATATCACTAATACACTGAATGTAAACTTGGCTACACAGGAACTCAATTACAAAACAGAACAGGGTCTCAAATTTAGAAAACCAACTTATGCTTGCTTAAGAGGAAAGGTGAGTTGGGGTGCTGCATAAAACCAGAGATTGACATGAGCACAGATAAAGTTCCTTAAGCCAGACATGTAATAGACAAGAGCTACTCCTTGCTCAAGGAAATGGACTCAACACCCCCTATTAAATGCCTAAGAATGTACCTGACTAGTAAGTATCTTAAAACCTATGGATTGCTATGTCTCCGAAAGAGAATCAAGCATGTGTACAGGGGCATAAACGCCGCAGTCATAGGATTGGAGACATTCGGTGAGCCAATGAAGACCCTTTGAAGTCATATTGCATGGTACCCATTCCACGGGTCTCAACTCTCCAGGTTTAAGGGATTCTTCCTTCAGCTAAAACATGCATGTGGAACCCAGAGTATGATCCACCGTGTGATCGGGAGACGTGTTCCAATATGTCTCAGTTCTCGTTCCCTGGTACTCGGGTGCAACATTCCAGAGGCTTTACTAACACGCTCCCGACTTGGAGAGTCAGTGCCTTTAACCTCCTGTTTGGCCCAGTTTGCAATTTCTGCGGAAGATGAACAGGAATAGGGAGAACCAATGAGAGACCAGCTGGAGGTGTCTGGACTGGCAAAATTAACTCTCATTTCCCACCAGGAAGAGGAATTAACCAAAGGCTCAGTGTGCCGTGCCGGAACCAGATTAGGGCCTGAAGCAATCCTGCGGTGTTGTGGCCATCTCACAAGAAAGCGAGTTGAAAAAAGGAGCTCAGGGGCACTGTAATTCACAAACCTGCAGAGTTATAAATGACAGCTATCGTCCAAAAATATACTGAAGTAAGCCTGCCAAGACGACTTGAAAGCACGGCAGAATTTCAGGAAACCGATTTCAGGAGGTAGACTGGAATTGCATTTAAAGCATAGCAAAAGAGGCAGAACGTCGACAATGATACACTTGGCAAAAAAGGGCGTATGCGTTTTTTCCTGAATGTATTCAGGAAAAAACTTCTACGAACTTTTTGGCCAACCAAGGAAGCTTGAAAAGGAAATCTGCACTACAATGAAATCTCACTTTCCCCCGGTCAAAAGGGCCATCTGAAAAAAGTGTAAAATCCAGAAAGGCAGGACAGGCCATGGAGAACTGGGAGACTTGTTATGCTGATGGGCCGGATGTAAATTGCCAACAGCCAATGGGGAGAAGTGTATGGTGTTTCCTGAAACATCTAAAAAACAAAGCAACAGAGCCTAAGGCACTTCCACTTATGGTCTTATAGCTTAGGGAAATTAAAATCAAAAAGACACAGCCACCCCAAAGTTTGGGACGGCTCTGTTTACAAGAACCTCGTTTACGGTACAAGTTCAATATCGCAGAAAGTGAAAAATGGATAAAGAAGTTGTGGTACTTACGTACAATGCAATATCACTCAGCAATTAAATCTATGTCATCAGGCCCGTAGCAGCATAATGAGTGGATTTAGGTATGATGATTCTAACTACAATATGTAACACAGAAAAAGAAACATCTTAAGATATCACCAATACACGAAATGTAAACTTGGCTACACAGGAACTGAATTACAAAACAGAACATGGTCTCAAATTTAGAAAACCAACTTATGCTTGCTTAAGGGGAAAGGTGAGTTGGGGTGCTGCATAAAACCAGAGATTGAAATGAGCATAGATAAATTTCCTTAAGCCAAATATGTAATAGACAAGAGCTACTCCTTGCTCAACGAAATGGACTCAACACCCCATATTAAACGCCTAAGAATGTATCTGACTAGTATGTATCTTAAAATCTATGGATTGCTATGTCTCCGAAAGAGAAACAAGCGTGTGTACAGGGGCATAAACGCCGTAGTGATAGGATTGCAGAAGTTTGGTAAGCAAATGAAGACCCTTTGAAGGCATATTGCATGGTACCCATTCCACGGGTCTCAACTCTCCAGGTTTAAGGGATTCTTCCTTCAGCTAAAACATGCATGTGGATCCCAGAGTATGATCAACCATGTGATCGGGAGACGTGTTCAAATATGTCTCAGTTCTCGTCCCCTGGTACTCGGGTGCAACATTCCAGATGCGTTACTAACACTCTGACGACTTGCAGAGTCAGTGCATTTCACCTCCTGTTTGGCCCAGTTTGAAATTTCTGCAAAAGATGAACAGGAATAGGGAGAACCGATGAGAGACAAGCTGGAGGTGTCTGGACGGGCAAATTTAACTCTCATTTCCCACCAGGAAGAGGAATTAACCAAAGGCTCAGCGTGCCATGCCGGAACCAGATTAGGGCCTGAAGCAGTCCTGCGGTGTTGCGGACAGCTCACTAGAAAGCGAGTTGAAGAAAGGAGCTCAGGGGCACTGTAATTCACAAACCTGCAGAGTTATAAATGACAGCTATCCTCCAAAAATATACTGAAGTAAGGCTGCCAAGAGGACTAGAAAGCATGGCAGAATGGCAGGAACCCGATTTCAGGAGGTAGACTGGAATTGCATTTAAAGCATAGGAAAAGAGGCAGAACGTAGACAATGATGCACTTGGCCAAAAAGGGCGTATGCGTTTTTTCTTGAATATATTCAGGAAAAAACGCATACGCCCTTTTTGGCCAACCAAGCAAGCTTGCAAAGGAAATCTGCACTACAATGAAGTCTCACTTCCCCCCGGTCAAAAGGGCCATCTGAAAAAAGTGTAAAATCCAGAAAGGCAGGACAGGCCATGGAGAACTGGGAGCCTTGTTATGCTGATGGGCGGGATGTAAATTGCCAACAGCCACTCGGGAGAAGTGTATGGTGTTTCCTGAAACATCTAAAAAACAAAGCAACAGAGCCTAGGGCACTTCCACTTATGGTCCTGTAGCTTAGGGAAATTAAAATCAAAAAGACACAGCCAACCCAAAGTTTGGGATGGCTGTGTTTACAAGAACCTCCTTTACAGTACAAGTTCAATATCGCAGAAAGCGAAAAATGGATAAAGAAGTTGTGGTACTTACGTACAATTCAATATCACTCAGCAATGAAATCTATGTCATCAGGCCCGTAACAGCATAATGAGTGGATTCAGGTGTGATAATTCTAACTGAAATAAGTCACACAGAAAAAGAAACATCATAAGATATCACTAATACACGGAATGAAAACTTGGCTACACAGGAACTGGATTACAAAAGAGAACAGGGTCTCAAATTTAGAAAAACAACTTATGCTTGCTTAAGGGGAAAGGTGAGTTGGGGTGCTGCATAAAACCAGAGATTGAAATGAGCACAGATAAAGTTCCTTAAGCCAAATATGGAATAGACAAGAGCTACTCCTTGCTCAACGAAATGGACTCAAAACCCCATATTAAACGCCTAATAATGTACCTGACAGTAAGTATCTTAAAACCTATGGATTGCTATGTCTCTGAAAGAGAATCAAGCGTGAGTACAGCGCCATAAACGCAGCAGTGATAGGATTGGAGAGGTTCGGTGAGCAAATGAAGACTCTTTGAAGTCATATTGCATGGTACCCATTCCACGGGTCTCAACTCTCCAGGTTTAAGGGATTCTTCCTTCAGCTAAACATGCATTTGGAACCCAGACTATGATCAACCGTGTGATCGTGAGTCATGTTCAAACATGTCTCAGTTCTCAACCCCTGGTTATCGGGTGCAACATTCCAGACACTTTACTAACACTCTCCCGACTTGGAGAGTCAGTGCCTTTAACCTCCTGTTTGGCCCAGTTTGCAAATTCCGCGGATGATGAACAGGAATAGGGAGAACCAATGAGAGACTAGCTGGAGGTGTCTGGACGGGCAAATTTAACTCTCATTTCCCACCAGGAAGAGGAATTAACCAAAGGCTCAGCGTGCCGTGCCGGAACAAGATTAGGGCCTGAGGCAATCCTGCGGTGTTGCGGACAGCTCACAAGAAAGTGAGCTGAAGAGAGGAGCTCAGGGGCACTGTAATTCACAAACCTGCAGAGTTATAAATGACAGCTATCGTCCAAAAATATACTGAAGTAAGGCTGCCAAGAGGACTTGAAAGCTGGGCAGAATTGCAGGAAACCGATTTCAGGAGTTAGATTGGAATTGCATTTAAAGCATAGGAAAAGAGGCAGAACGTCGACAATGATGCACTAGGCCAAAAAGGGCATATGCGTTTTTTCCTGAATATATTCAGGAAAAAATGCATACGCACTTTTTGGCCAACCATGCAAGCTTGCAAAGGAAATCTGCACTACAATGAAGTCTCACTTCCCCCGGGTCAAAAGGGCCATCTGTAAAAAGTGTAAAATCCAGAAAGGCAGGACAGGCCATGGAGAACTGGGAGCCTTGTTATGCTGATGGGCGGGATGTAAATTGCCAACAGCCACTCGGGAGAAGTGTATGGTGTTTCCTGAAACATCTAAAAAACAAAGCAACAGAGCCTAGGGCACTTCCACTTATGGTCCTATAGCTTAGGGAAATTAAAATAAAAAAGACACAGCCACCCCAAAGTTTGGGATGGCTCTGTTTACAAGAACCTCATTTACGGTACATGTTCAATATCGCAGAAAGTGAAAAATGGATAAAGAAATTGTGGTACTTACGTACAATGTAATATCACTCAGCAATGAAATCTATGTCATCTGGCCCATAGCAGCATAATGAGTGGATTCAGGTATGATGATTCTAACTGAAATAAGTCACACAGAAAAAGAAACATCATAAGATATCACTAATACACGGAATGTAAACTTGGCTACACAGGAACTGGATTAAAAAACAGAAGAGGGTCTCAAATTTAGAAAACCTACTTATGCTTGTTTAAGGGGAAAGGTGAGTTGGGGTGCTGCATAAAACCAGAGATTGAAATGAGCACAGATAAAGTTCCTTAAGCCAAATATGGAATAGACAAGAGCTACTCCTTGCTCAACGAAATGGACTCAAAACCCCATATTAAACGCCTAATAATGTACCTGACAGTAAGTATCTTAAAACCTATGGATTGCTATGTCTCTGAAAAAGAATCAAGCGTGAGAACAGGGGCATAAACGCAGCAGTGATAGGATTGGAGAGGTTCGGTGAGCAAATGAAGACCCTATGAAGTCATATTGCATGGTACCCATTCCACGGGTCTCAACTCTCCAGGTTTAAGGGATTCTTCCTTCAGCTAAACATGCATTTGGAACCCAGACTATGATCAACCATGTGATCGTGAGTCATATTCAAATATGTCTCAGTTCTCATCCCCTGGTACTCGGGTGCAACATTCTAGACACTTTACTAACACTCTCCCGACTTGGAGAGTCAGTGCCTTTAACCTCCTCTTTGGCCCAGTTTGCAAATTCCGCGGATGATGAACAGGAATAGGGAGAACCAATGAGAGACTAGCTGGAGATGTCTGGACGGGCAAATTTAACTCTCATTTCCCACCAGGAAGAGGAATTAAGCAAAGGCTCAGCGTTCCGTGCCGGAACCAGATTAGGGCCTGAAGCAATCCTGCGGTGTTGCGGCCAGCTCACAAGAAAGCGAGTTGAAGAAAGGAGCTCAGGGGCACTGTAATTCACAAATCTGCAGTGTTATAAATGACAGCTATCGTCCAAAAATATACTGAAGTAAGGTTTCCAAGAGGACTTGAAAGCGGGGCAGAATTGCAGGAAAACGATTTCAGGAGGTAGACTGGAATTGCATTTAAAGCATAGGAAAACAGGCAGAACGTCGACAATGATGCACTAGGCCAAAAAGGGCATATGCGTTTTTTCCTGAATATATTCAGGAAAAAAAGCATACGCACTTTTTGGCCAACCAAGCAAGCTTTCAAAGGAAATCTGCACTACAATGAAGTCTAACTTCCCCCGGGTCAAAAGGGCCATCTGTAAAAAGTGTAAAATCCAGAAAGGCAGGACAGGCCATGGAGAACTGGGAGCCTTGTTATGCTGATGTTCAGGATGTAAATTTCCAACAGCCACTCGGGATAATTGTATGGTGTTTCCTGAAACATCTAAAAAACAAAGCAACAGAGCCTAGGGCACTTCCACTTATGGTCCTACAGCTTAGGGAAATTAAAATCAAAAAGACACAGCCACCCAAATGTTTGGGACGGCTCTGTTTATAAGAACCTCGTTTACAGTACAAGTTCAATATCGCAGAAAGTGAAAAATGGATAAAGAAGTTGTGGTACTTACGTACAATGCAATATCACTCAGCAATGAAATCTATGTCATCAGGCCCGTAGCAGCATAATGAGTGGATTCAGGTATGATGATTCTAACTGAAATAAGTCACACAGAAAATGAAACATCATAAGATATCACTAATACACGGAATGTAAACTTGGCTACACAGGAACTGGATTACAAAACAGAACAGGGTCTCAAATTTAGAAAACCAACTTATGCTTGCTTAAGGGGAAAGGTGAGTTGGGGTGCTGCATAAAACCAGAGATTGAAATGAGCACAGATAATGTTCCTTAAGCCAAATATGCAATAGACAAGAGCTACTCCTGGCTCAACGAAATGGACTCAAAACCCCATATTAAATGCCTAATAATGTACCTGACTGTAAGTATCTTAAAACCTATGGATTGCTATGTCTCTGAAAGAGAATCAAGCGTGAGAACAGGGGCATAAACGCAGCAGTGATAGGATTTGAGAGGTTCGGTGAGCAAATGAAGACCCTTTGAAGTCATATTGCATGGTACCCATTCCACGGGTCTCAACTCTCCAGCTTTAAGGGATTCTTCCTTCAGCTAAAGCATGCATGTGGAACCCAGAGTATGATCAATCATGTGATCGGGAGACGTGTTCCAATATGTCTCAGTTCTCGTCCCCTGGTACTCGGGTGCAACATTGCAGATGCTTTACTAACACTCTCCCGACTTGGAGAGATAGTGCCTTTAACCTCCTGTTTGGCCCAGTTTGCAATTTCTGCGGAAGATGAACAGGAATAGGGAGAACCAATGAGAGACTAGCTGGAGGTGTCTGGATGGGCAAATTTAACTCTCATTTCCCACCAAGAAGAGGAATTAACCAAAGGCTCAGCGTGTCGTGCCGGAACCAGATTAGGGCCTGAAGCAATCCTGCGGTGTTGCGGCCAGCTCACAAGAAAGCGAGTTGAAGAAAGGAGCTCAGGGACACTGTAATTCACAAACCTGCAGAGTTATAAATGACAGCTATCGTCCAAAAATATACTGAAGTAAGCCTGCCAAGAGGACTTGAAAGCGGGGCAGAATTGCAGGAAACCGATTTCAGGAGGTAAACTGGAATTGCATTTAAAGCATAGGAAAAGAGGCAGAACGTCGACAATGATGCACTTGGCCAAAAAGGGCGTATGCGTTTTTTCCTGAATATATTCAGGAAAAAACGCATACGCACTTTTTGGCCAACCAAGCAAGCTTGCAAAGGAAATCTGCACTACATTGAAGTCTCACTTCCCTCCCGGTCAAAAGGACCATCTGAAAAAAGTGTAAAATCCAGAAAGGCAGGACTGGCCATGGAGAACTGGGAGCCTTGTTATGCTGATGGGCGGGATGTAAATTGCCAACAGTCACTGGGGAGAAGTGTATGGTGTTTCCTGAAACATCTAAAAAACAAAGCAACAGAGCCTAGGGCACTTCCACTTATTGTCATATAGCTTAGGGAAATTAAAATCAAAAAGACACAGCCACCCCAAAGTTTGGGATGGCTCTGTTTACAAGAACCTCGTTTACGGTACAAGTTCAATATCGCAGAAAGCGAAAAATGGATAAAGAAGTTGTGGTACTTACGTACAATGCAATATCACTCAGCAATGAAATCTATGTCATCATTCCCGTAGCAGCATAATGAGTGGATTCAGGTATGATGATTCTAACTGAAATAAGTCACACAGAAAAAGAAACGTCATAAGATATCACTAATACACGGAATGTAAACTTGGCGACACAGGCACTGAATTACAAAACACAACAGGGTCTCAAATTTAGAAAACCAACTTATGCTTGCTTAAGGGGAAAGGTGAGTTGGGGTGCTGCATAAAACCAGAGATTGAAATGAGCACAGATAAAGTTCCTTAAGCCAAATATGTAATATACAAGAGCTACTCCTTGCTCAATGAAATGGACTCAACACCCCATATTAAACGCCTAAGAATGTACCTGACTAGTAAGTATCTTAAAACCTATCAATTGCTATGTCTCCGAAAGAGAACCAAGAGTGTGTACAGGGGCATAAACGCAGCAGTGATAGGATTGCAGAGGTTCGGTGAGCAAATGAAGACCCTTTGAAGTCACATTGCATGGTACCCATTCCACGGGTGTCAACTCTCCAGGTTTAAGGGATTCTTCCTTCAGCTAAAACATGCATGTGGAACCCAGAGTATGATCAACCGTGTGATTGGGAGACGTGTTCAAATATGTCTCAGTTCTCATACCCTGTTACTCGGGTGCAACATTCCAAACGCTTTATTAACACTCTCCCGAATTGGAAAGTCAGTGCCTTTAATCTCCTGTTTGGCCCAGTTTGCAATTTCTGCGTAAGATGAACAGGAATAGGGAGAAGCAATGAGAGACTAGCTGGAGGTGTCTGGACGGGCAAATTTAACTCTCATTTCCCACCAGGAAGAGGAATTAACCGAAGGCTCAGCATGCCGTGCCGGAACCAGATTAGGGCCTGAAGCAATCCTGCGGTGTTGCGGCCAGCTCACAAGAAAGCGAGTTGAAGATAGGAGCTCAGTGGCACTGTAATTCACAAACCTGCAGAGTTATAAATGACAGCTATCATCCAAAAATATACTGAAGTAACGCTGCCACGAGGACTTGAAAGCGGGGCAGAATTGCAGGAAACCGATTTCAGAAGGTAGACTGGAATTGCATTTAAAGCATAGGAAAAGAGGCAGAACGTCGACAATGATGCACTTGGCCATAAAGGGCGTATGCGTTTTTTCCTGAATATATACAGGAAAAAACGCATACGCCCTTTTTGGCCAACCAAGCAAGCTTGCAAAGGTAATCTGCACTACATTGAAGTCTCACTTCCCACCTGGTCAAAAGGATCATCTGAAAAAAGTGTAAAATCCAGAAAGGCAGGAAAGGCAATGGAGAACTGGGAGCCTTGCTATGCTGTTGGGCGGGATGTAAATTGCCAACAACCACTTAGGAGAAGTGTATGGTGTTTCCTGAAACATCTAAAAAACAAAGCAACAGAGCCTAAGGCACTTACACTTATGGTCCTATAGCTTAGGGAAATTAAAATCAAAAACACACAGCCACCCCAAAGTTTGGGACGGCTCTGTTTACAAGAACCTCGTTTATGGTACAAGTTCAATATCACAGAAAGTGAAAAATGGATAAAGAAGTTGTGGTACTTACATACAATGCAATAAAACTCAGCAATGAAATCTATGTCATCAGGCCTGTAGCAGAAAATGACTGGGTTCAGGTATGATGATTCTAACTGAAATAAGTCACACAGAAAAAGAAACATCATAAGATATCACTAATACACGGAATGTAAACTTGGCTACACAGGAACTGGATTACAAAACAGAACAGGGTCTCAAATTTAGAAAACCAACTTATACTTGTTTAAGGGGAAAGGTGAGTTGGGGTGCTGCATAAAACCAGAGATTGAAATGAGCACAGATAAAGTTTCTTAAGCCAAATATGGAATAGACAAGAGCTACTCCTTGCTCAACGAAATGGACTCAACACCCCATATTAAACGCCTAAGAATGTACCTGACTAGTAAGTATCTTAAAACCTATGGATTGCTATGTCTCCAAAAGAGAATCAAGCGTGTGTACAGGGGCATAAACGCAGCAGTGATAGGATTGGAGAGATTCGGTGAGCAAATGAAGACCCTTTGAAGTCATATTGCATGGTACCCATTCCACGGGTCTCAACTCTCCAGGTTTAAGGGATTCTTCCTTCAGCTAAAGCATGCATGTGGAACCCAGAGTCTGATCAATCATGTGATTGGGAGACGTGTTCCAATATGTCTCAGTTTTCGACCGCTGGTACTCAGGTGCAACATTCCAGATGCTTTACTAACACTCTCCCGACTTGGAGAGTCAGTGCCTTTAACCTCCTGCTTGGCCCAGTTTGCAATTTCTGCGGAAGATGAACAGGGATAGGGAGGACCAATGAGAGACTAGCTGGAGGTGTCTGGACGGGCAAATTTAACTCTCATTTCCCACCAGGAAGAGCAATTAAGCAAAGGCTCAGCGTGCCGTGCCGGAACCAGATTAGGGCCTGAAGCAATCGTGCGGTGTTGCGGCGAGCTCACAAGAAAGCGAGTTGAAGAAAGGAGCTCAGGGGCACTGTAATTCACAAACCTGCAGAGTTATAAATGACAGCTATCTTCCAAAAATATACTGAAGTAAGTCTGCTACGAGGACTTGAAAGCGGGGCAGAATTGCAGGAAACCGATTTCAGGAGGTAGACTGGAATTGCATTTAAAGCATAGGAAAAGAGGCAGAACGTCGACAATGATGCACTTGGCCAAAAAGGGCGTATGCGTTTTTTCCTGAATATATTCAGGAAAAAACGCATACGCCCTTTTTGGCCAACCAAGCAAGCTTGCAAAGGAAATCTGCACTACAATGAAGTCTCACTTCCCCCCGGTCAAAAGGGCCATCTGAAAAAAGTGTAAAATTCAGAAAGGCAGCACAGGCCATGGAGAACTGGGAGCATTGTTATGCTGATGGATGGAATGTAAATTGCCAACAGCCACTGGGGAGAAGTGTATGGTGTTTCCTGAAACATCTAAAAAACAAAGCAACAGAGCCTAGGGCACTTCCACATATGGTCCTATAGCTTAGGGAAATTAAAATCAAAAAGACACAGCCACCCCAATGTTTGGAATGGCTCTGTTTACAAGAACCTCGTTTACGGTACAAGTTCAATATCACAGAAAGTGAAAAATGGATAAAGAAGTTGTGGTACTTACGTACAATGCAATATCACTCAGCAATGAAATCTATGTCATCAGGCCCGTAGCAGCATAATGAGTGGATTCAGGTATGATGATTCTGTCTGAAATAAGTCACACAGAAAAAGAAACATCATAAGATATCACTAATACACGGAATGTAAAGTTGGCTACACAGGAACTGGATTACAAAAGAGAACAGGGTCTCAAATTTAGAAAACCAACTTATGCTTGCTTAAGGGGAAAGGTGAGTTGGGGTGCTGCATAAAACCAGAGATTGAAATGAGCACAGATAAAGTTCCTTAAGCCAAACATGTAATAGACAAGAGCTATTCTTTGCTCAACGAAATGGACTCAACACCCCATATGAAATGCCTAAGAATGTACCTCACTAGTTAGTATCTTAAAACCTATGGATTGCTATGTCTCCAAAAGAGAATCAAGCGTGTTTACAAGGGCATAAACGCAGCAGTGATAGGATTGGAGAGGTTCGGTGAGCAAATGAAGACCCTTTGAAGTCATATTGCATGGTACCCATTCCACGGGTCTCAACTCTCCACGTTTAAGGGATTCTTCCTTCAGCTAAAGCATGCATGTGGAACCCAGAGTATGATCAACCGTGTGATCGGGAGACGTGTTCCAATATGTCTCAGTTCTCGTCCCCTGGTACTCGGGTGCAACATTCCAGCCGCTTTACTAACACTCTCCCGACTTGGAGAGTCAGTGCATTTAACCTCCTGTTTGGCCCAGTTTGCAAATTCCGCGGAAGATGAACAAGAATAGGGAGAACCAATGAGAGACTAGCTGGAGGTGTCTGGACGGGCAAATTTAACTCTCATTTCCCACCAGGAAGAGGAATTAACCAAAGGCTCAGCGTGCCATGCCGGAACCTGATTAGGGCCTGAAGCAATCCTGCGGTGTTGCGGCCAGCTCACAAGAAAGCGAGTTGAAGAAAGGAGCTCGGGGGCACTGTAATTCACAAACCTGCAGAGTTATAAATGACAGCTATCGTCCAACAATATACTGAAGTAAGGCTGCCAAGAGGACTTGAAAGCTGGGCAGAATTGCAGGAAACCGATTTCAGGAGGTAGACTGGAATTGCATTTAAAGCATAGGAAAAGAGGCAGAACGTCCACAATGATGCACTTGGCCAAAAAGGGCGTATGCGTTTTTTCCTGAATATATTCAGGAAAAAACGCAGACGCCCTTTTTGGCCAACCAAGCAAGCTTGCAAAGGAAATCTGCACTACAATGAAGTCTCACTTCCCCCCGGTCAAAAGGGCCATCTGAAAAAAGTGTAAAATCCAGAAAGGCAGGACAGGCCATGGTAAACTGGGAGCCTTGTTATGCTGATGGACGGGATGTAAATTGCCAACAGCGACTGGGGAGAAGTGTATGGTGTTTCCTGAAACATCTAAAAAACAAAGCAACAGAGCCTAGGGCACTTCCACTTATGGTCCTATAGCTTAGGGAAATTAAAATCAAAAAGACACAGCCAACCCAAAGTTTGGGACGGCTGTGTTTACAAGAACCTCCTTTACAGTACAAGTTCAATATCGCAGAAAGCGAAAAATGGATAAAGAAGTTGTGGTACTTACGTACAATTCAATATCACTCAGCAATGAAATCTATGTCATCAGGCCCGTAACAGCATAATGAGTGGATTCAGGTATGATGATTCTAACTGAAATAAGTCACACAGAAAAAGAAACATCATAAGATATCACTAATACACGGAATGTAAACTTGGCTACACAGGAACTGGATTACAAAAGAGAACAGGGTCTCAAATTTAGAAAACCAACTTATGCTTGCTTAAGGGGAAAGGTGAGTTGGGGTGCCGCATAAAACCAGAGATTGAAATGAGCACAGATAAAGTTCCTTAAGCCAAATATGTAATAGACAAGAGCTACTCCTTGCTCAACGAAATGGACTCAACACCCCATATTAAACGCCTAAGAATGTACCTGACTAGTAAGTATCTTAAAACCTATGGATTGCTATGTCTCCGAAAGAGAATCTAGCGTGTGTACAGGGGCATAAACGCAGCAGTGATAGGATTGGAGAGGTTCAGTGAGCAAACGAAGACCATTTGAAGTCATATTGCATGGTACCCATTCCACGGGTCTCAACTCTCCAGGTTTAAGGCATTCTTCCTTCAGCTGAAACATGCATGTGAAACGCAGAGTATGATGAACCGTGTGATCAGAAGACGTGTTCAAATATGTCTCAGTTCTCCTCCCCTGGTACTCGGGTGCAACATTCCACACGCTTTAGTAACACACTCCCGATTTGGAGAGTCAGTGCCTTTAACCTCCTGTTTGGCCCAGTTTGCAATTTCCGCGGAAGATGAACAGGAATAGGGAGAACCAATGAGAGACTAGCTGGAGGTGTCTGGACGGGCAAATTTAACTCTCATTTCCCACCAGGAAGAGGAATTAACCAAAGGCTCAGCGTGCCATGCCGGAACCAGATTAGGGCCTGAAGCAATCCTGAGGTGTTGCGGCCAGCTCACAAGAAAGCGAGTTGAAGAAAGGAGCTCAGGGGCACTGTAATTCACAAACATGCAGAGTTATAAATGACAGCTATCGTCCAAAAATATACTGAAGTAAGGCTGCCAAGAGGACTTGAAATCGGGGCAAAATTGCAGGAACCCGATTTCAGGAGGTAGACTGGAATTGCATTTAAAGCATAGGGAAAGAGGCAGAACGTCGACAATGATGCACTAGGCCAAAAAGGGCATATGCGTTTTTTCCTGAATATATTCAGGAAAAACAGTATACGCACTTTTTGGCCAACCAAGCAAGCTTGCAAAGGAAATCTGCACTACAATGAAGTCTCACTTCCCACGGGTCAAAAGGGCCATCTGTAAAAAGTGTAAAATCCAGAAAGGCAGGACAGGCCATGGAGAACTGGGAGCCTTGTTATGCTGATGTTCAGGATGTAAATTTCCAACAGCCACTCGGGATAATTGTATGGTGTTTCCTGAAACATCTAAAAAACAAAGCAACAGAGCCTAGAGCACTTCCACTTATGGTCCTACAGCTTAGGGAAATTAAAATCAAAAAGACACAGCCACCCAAAAGTTTGGGACGGCTCTGTTTATAAGAACCTCGTTTACAGTACAAGTTCAATATCGCAGAAAGTGAAAAATGGATAAAGAAGTTGTGGTACTTACGTACAATGCAATATCACTCAGCAATGAAATCTATGTCATCAGGCCCGTAGCAGCATAATGAGTGGATTCAGGTATGATGATTCTAACTGAAATAAGTCACACAGAAAATGAAACATCATAAGATATCACTAATACACGGAATGTAAACTTGGCTACACAGGAACTGGATTACAAAACAGAACAGGGTCTCAAATGTAGAAAACCAACTTATGCTTGCTTAAGTGGAAAGGTGAGTTGGGGTGCTGCAAAAAACCAGAGATTGAAATGAGGACAGATAAGGTTCCTTAAGTCAAATATGTAATAGACAAGAGCTACTCCTTGCTCAACGAAATGAACTCAAAACCCCATATTAAACGCCTAATAATGTAGCTGACTAGTAAGTATCTTAAAACCTATGGATTGCTATGTCTCTGAAAGAGAATCAAGCGTGAGAACAGGGGCATAAACGCAGCAGTGATAGGATTGGAGAGGTTCGGTGAGCAAATGAAGACCCTTTGAAGTCATATTGCATGGTACCCATTCCACGGGTCTCAACTCTCCAGGTTTAAGGGATTCTTCCTTCAGCTAAACATGCATTTGGAACCCAGACTATGATCAACCGTGTGATCGTGAGTCATGTTCAAATATGTCTCAGTTCTCATCCCCTGGTACTCGGGTGCAACATTCTAGACACTTTACTAACAATCTCCCGACTTGGAGAGTCAGTGCCTTTAACCTCCTGTTTGGCCCAGTTTGCAAATTCCGCGGATGATGAACAGGAATAGGGAGAACCAATGAGAGACTAGCTGGAGGTGTCTGGACGGGCAAATTTAACTCTCATTTCCCACCAGGAAGAGGAATTAACCGAAGCCTCAGCGTGCCGTGCCGGAACCAGATTAGGGCCTGAAGCAATCCTGCGGTGTTGCGGCCAGCTCACAAGAAAGCGAGCTGAAGAAAGGAGCTCAGGGGCACTGTAATTCACAAACCTGCAGAGTTATAAATGACAGCTATCGTCCAAAAATATACTGAAGTAAGGCTGCCAAGAGGACTTGAAAGCGGGGCAGAATTGCAGGAAACCGATTTCAGGAGGTAGACTGGAATTGCATTTAAAGCATAGGAAAAGAGGCAGAACGTCGACAATGATGCACTTGGCCAAAATGTGCGTATGCGTTTTTTCCTGAATATATTCAGGAAAAAACGCATACGCCCTTTTTGGCCAACCAAGCAAGCTTGCAAAGGAAATCTGCACTACAATGAAGTCTCACTTCCCCCGGGTCAAAAGGGCCATCTGTAAAAAGTGTAAAATCCAGAAAGGCAGGACAGGCCATGGAGAACTGGGAGCCTTGTTATGCTGATGGGCGGGATGTAAATTGCCAACAGCCACTCGGGAGAAGTGTATGGTGTTTCCTGAAACATCTAAAAAACAAAGCAACAGAGCCTAGGGCACTTCCACTTATTGTCCTATAGCTTAGGGAAATTAAAATCAAAAAGCAGAACCACCCAAAAGTTTTGGACGGCTCTGTTTACAAGAACCTCGTTTACGGTACAAGTTCAATATCGCAGAAAGTGAAAAATGGATAAAGAAGTTGTGGTACTTACGTACAATGCAATATCACTCAGCAATGAAATCTATGTCATCAGGCCCGTAGCAGCATAGAGTGGATTCAGGTATGATGATTCTAACTGAAATAAGTCACACAGAAAAAGAAACATCATAAGATATCACTAATACATGGAATGTAAACTTGGCTACCCAGGAACTGGATTACAAAACAGAAGAGGGTCTCAAATTTAGAAACCCAACTTATGCTTGCTTAAGGGGAAAGGTGAGTTGGGGTGCTGCATAAAACCAGAGATTGAAATGAGCACAGATAAAGTTCCTTAAGCCAAATATGGAATAGACAAGAGCTACTCCTTGCTCAACGAAATGGACTCAAAACACCATATTAAATGCCTAATAATGTACCTGACTAGTAAGTATGTTAAAACCTATGGATTGCTATGTCTCTGAAAGAGAATCAAGCGTGAGTACAGGGACATAAACGCAGCAGTGATAGGATTGGAGAGGTTCGGTGAGCAAATGAAGACCCTTTGAAGTCATATTGCATGGTACCCATTCCACGGGTCTCAACTCTCCAGGTTTAAGGGATTCTTCCTTCAGCTGAAATATGCATGTGAAACCCAGAGTATGATCAACCGTGTGATCGGAAGACGTGTTCAAATATGTCTCAGTTCTCCTCCCCTGGTACTCGGGTGTAACATTCCACACGCTTTAGTAACACACTCCCGATTTGGAGAGTCAGTGCCTTTAACCTCCTGTTTGGCCCAGTTTGCAATTTCCGCGGAAGATGAACAGGAATAGGGAGAACCAATGAGAGACTAGCTGGAGGTGTCTGGACGGGCAAATTTAACTCTCATTTCCCACCAGGAAGAGGAATTAAGCAAAGGCTCAGCCTTCCGTGCCGGAACCAGATTAGGGCCTGAAGCAATCCTGCGGTGTTACGGCCAGCTCACAAGAAAGCGAGTTGAAGAAAGGAGCTCAGGGGCACTGTAATTCACAAACCTGCAGAGTTATAAATGACAGCTATCGTCCAAAAATATACTGAAGTAAGGCTGCCAAGAGGACTTGAAATCGGGGCAAAATTGCAGGAAACCGATTTCAGGAGGTAGACTGGAATTGCATTTAAAGCATAGGGAAAGAGGCAGAACGTCGACAATGATGCACTAGGCCAAAAAGGGCATATGCGTTTTTTCCTGAATATATTCAGGAAAAACAGTATACGCACTGTTCGGCCAACCAAGCAAGCTTGCAAAGGAAATCTGCACTACAATGAAGTCTCACTTCCCCCGGGTCAAAAGGGCCATCTGTAAAAAGTGTAAAATCCAGAAAGGCAGGACAGGCCATGGAGAACTGGGAGCCTTGTTATGCTGATGTTCAGGATGTAAATTTCCAACAGCCACTCGGGATAATTGTATGGTGTTTCCTGAAACATCTAAAAAACAAAGCAACAGAGCCTAGAGCACTTCCACTTATGGTCCTACAGCTTAGGGAAATTAAAATCAAGAAGACACAGCCACCCAAAAGTTTGGGACGGCTCTCTTTATAAGAACCTCATTTACAGTACAAGTTCAATATCGCAGAAAGTGAAAAATGGATAAAGAAGTTGTGGTACTTACGTACAATGCAATATCACTCAGCAATGAAATCTATGTCATCAGGCCCGTAGCAGCATAATGAGTGGATTCAGGTATGATGATTCTAACTGAAATAAGTCACACAGAAAATGAAACATCATAAGATATCACTAATACACGGAATGTAAACTTGGCTACACAGGAACTGGATTACAAAACAGAACAGGGTCTCAAATGTAGAAAACCAACTTATGCTTGCTGAAGGGGAAAGGTGAGTTGGGGTGCTGCAAAAAACCAGAGATTGAAATGAGGACAGATAAGGTTCCTTAAGTCAAATATGTAATAGACAAGAGCTACTCCTTGCTCAACGAAATGGACTCAAAACCCCATATTAAACGCCTAATAATGTAGCTGACTAGTAAGTATCTTAAAACCTATGGATTGCTATGTCTCTGAAAGAGAATCAAGCGTGAGAACAGGGGCATAAACGCAGCAGTGATAGGATTGGAGAGGTTCGGTGAGCAAATGAAGACCCTTTGAAGTCATATTGCATGGTACCCATTCCACGGGTCTCAACTCTCCAGGTTTAAGGGATTCTTCCTTCAGCTAAACATGCATTTGGAACCCAGACTATGATCAACCGTGTGATCGTGAGTCATGTTCAAATATGTCTCAGTTCTCATCCCCTGGTACTCGGGTGCAACATTCTAGACACTTTACTAACAATCTCCCGACTTGGAGAGTCAGTGCCTTTAACCTCCTGTTTGGCCCAGTTTGCAAATTCCGCGGATGATGAACAGGAATAGGGAGAACCAATGAGAGACTAGCTGGAGGTGTCTGGACGGGCAAATTTAACTCTCATTTCCCACCAGGAAGAGGAATTAACCGAAGCCTCAGCGTGCCGTGCCGGAACCAGATTAGGGCCTGAAGCAATCCTGCGGTGTTGCGGCCAGCTCACAAGAAAGCGAGCTGAAGAAAGGAGCTCAGGGGCACTGTAATTCACAAACCTGCAGAGTTATAAATGACAGCTATCGTCCAAAAATATACTGAAGTAAGGCTGCCAAGAGGACTTGAAAGCGGGGCAGAATTGCAGGAAACCGATTTCAGGAGGTAGACTGGAATTGCATTTAAAGCATAGGAAAAGAGGCAGAACGTCGACAATGATGCACTTGGCCAAAATGTGCGTATGCGTTTTTTCCTGAATATATTCAGGAAAAAACGCATACGCCCTTTTTGGCCAACCAAGCAAGCTTGCAAAGGAAATCTGCACTACAATGAAGTCTCACTTCCCCCGGGTCAAAAGGGCCATCTGTAAAAAGTGTAAAATCCAGAAAGGCAGGACAGGCCATGGAGAACTGGGAGCCTTGTTATGCTGATGGGCGGGATGTAAATTGCCAACAGCCACTCGGGAGAAGTGTATGGTGTTTCCTGAAACATCTAAAAAACAAAGCAACAGAGCCTAGGGCACTTCCACTTATTGTCCTATAGCTTAGGGAAATTAAAATCAAAAAGCAGAACCACCCAAAAGTTTTGGACGGCTCTGTTTACAAGAACCTCGTTTACGGTACAAGTTCAATATCGCAGAAAGTGAAAAATGGATAAAGAAGTTGTGGTACTTACGTACAATGCAATATCACTCAGCAATGAAATCTATGTCATCAGGCCCGTAGCAGCATAATGAGTGGATTCAGGTATGATGATTCTAACTACAATATGTAACACAGAAAAAGAAACGTCTTAAGATATCACCAATACACGGAATGTAAACTTGGCTACACAGGAACTGAATTACAAAACAGAACATGGTCTCAAATTTAGAAAACCAACTTATGCTTGCTTAAGTGGAAAGGTGAGTTGGGGTGCTGCATAAAACCAGAGATTGAAATGAGCACAGATAAATTTCCTTAAGCCAAATATGGAATAGACAAGAGCTACTCCTTGATCAACGAAATGGACTCAAAACCACATATTAAACGCCTAATAATGTACCTGACTAGTAAGTATCTTAAAACTTATGGATTGCTATGTCTCTGAAAGAGAATCAAGCGTGAGTACCGGGGCATAAACGCAGCAGTGATAGGATTGGAGAGGTTCGGTGAGCAAATGAAGACCCTTTGAAGTCATATTGCATGGTACCCATTCCACGGGTCTCAACTCTCCAGGTTTAAGGGATTCTTCCTTCAGCTAAAACATGCATGTGGAACCCAGAGTATGATCAACCATGTGATCGGGAGACGTGTTCAAATATGTCTCAGTTCTCATCCCCTGGTACTCGGGTGCAACATTCCAGATGCTTTACTAACACTCTCCCGACTTGGAGAGTCAGTGCCTTTAACCTCCTGTTTGGCCCAGTTTGCAAATTCTGCGGAAGATGAACAGGAATAGGGAGAACCAATGAGAGACTAGCTGGAGGTGTCTGGACGGGCAAATTTAACTCTCATTTCCCACCAGGAAGAGGAATTAAGCAAAGGCTCAGCGTGCCGTGCCGGAACCAGATTAGGGCCTGAAGCAATCCTGCGGTGTTGCGGCCAGCTCACAAGAAAGCAAGTTGAAGAAAGGAGCTCAGGGGCACTGTTATCACAAACCTGCAGAGTTATGAATGACAGCTATCGTCCAAAAATATACTGAAGTAAGGCTGCCAAGAGGACTTGAAAGCGGGGCAGAATTGCAGGAAACCGATTTCAGGAGGTAGACTGGAATTGCATTTAAGCATAGGAAAAGAGGCAGAACGTCGACAATGATGCACTTGGCCGAAAAGTGCGTATGCGTTTTTTCCTGCATATATTCAGGAAAAAACGCATACGCGCTTTTTGGCCAACCAAGCAAGCTTGCAAAGGAAATCTGCACTACAATGAAGTCTCACTTCCCCGCAGTCAAAAGGGCCATGTGAAAAAAGTGTAAAATCCAGAAAGGCAGGACAGGCCATGGAGAACTGGGAGCCTTGTTATGCTGATGGGCGGGATGAAAATTGCCAACAGCCACTCAGGAGAAGTGTATGGTGTTTCCTGAAACATCTAAAAAACAAAGCAACAGAGCCTAGGGCACTTCCACTTATAGTCCTATAGCTTAGGGAAATTAAAATCAAAAAGACACAGCCACCCCAAAGTTTGGGACCTCTCTGTTTACAAGAACCTCATTTACGGTAGAAGTTCAATATCGCAGAAAGTGAAAAATGGATAAAGAAGTTGTGGTAGTTACGTACAATGCAATATCACTCAGCAATGAAATCTATGTCATCAGGCCCGTAGCAGCATAGACTGGATTCAGGATTGATGATTCTCACTAAAATAAGTCACACAGAAAAAGAAACATCATAAGATATCACTAATACACGGAATGTAAACTTGGCTACACAGGAACTGGATTACAAAACAGAAGAGGGTCTCAAATTTAGAAACCCAACTTATGCTTGCTTAAGGGGAAAGGTGAGTTGGGGTGCTACATAAAACCAGAGATTGAAATGAGCACAGATAAATTTCCTTAAGCCAAATATGGAATAGACAAGAGCTACTCCTTGCTCAATGAAATGGACTCAACACCCCATATTAAACGCCTCAGAATGTACCTGACTAGTAAGTATCTTAAAACCTATGGATTGCTATGTCTCCAAAAGAGAATCAAGCGTGTGTACAGGGGCATAAACGCAGCAGTGATAGGATTGGAGAGATTCGGTGAGCAAATGAAGACCCTTTGAAGTCATATTGCATGGTACCCATTCCACGGGTCTCAACTCTCCAGGTTTAAGGGATTCTTCCTTCAGCTAAAGCATGCATGTGGAACCCAGAGTCTGATCAATCATGTGATTGGGAGACGTGTTCCAATATGTCTCATTTTTCCACCGCTGGTACTCAGGTGCAACATTCCAGATGCTTTACTAACACTCTCCCGACTTGGAGAGTCAGTGCCTTTAACCTCCTGCTTGGCCCAGTTTGCAATTTCTGCGGAAGATGAACAGGGATAGGGAGGACCAATGAGAGACTAGCTGGAGGTGTCTGGACGGGCAAATTTAACTCTCATTTCCCACCAGGAAGAGCAATTAAGCAAAGGCTCAGCGTGCCGTGCCGGAACCAGATTAGGGCCTGAAGCAATCGTGCGGTGTTGCGGCGAGCTCACAAGAAAGCGAGTTGAAGAAAGGAGCTCAGGGGCACTGTAATTCACAAACCTGCAGAGTTATAAATGACAGCTATCGTCCAAAAATATACTGAAGTAAGTCTGCCACGAGGACTTGAAAGCGGGGCAGAATTGCAGGAAACCGATTTCAGGAGGTAGACTGGAATTGCATTTAAAGCATAGGAAAAGAGGCAGAATGTCGACAATGATGCACTTGGCCAAAAAGGGCGTATGCGTTTTTTCCTGAATATATTCAGGAAAAAACGCATACGCCCTTTTTGGCCAACCAAGCAAGCTTGCAAAGGAAATCTGCACTACAATGAAGTCTCACTTCCCCCCGGTCAAAAGGGCCATCTGAAAAAAGTGTAAAATTCAGAAAGGCAGCACAGGCCATGGAGAACTGGGAGCATTGTTATGCTGATGGATGGAATGTAAATTGCCAACAGCCACTGGGGAGAAGTGTATGGTGTTTCCTGAAACATCTAAAAAACAAAGCAACAGAGCCTAGGGCACTTCCACATATGGTCCTATAGCTTAGGGAAATTAAAATCAAAAAGACACAGCCACCCCAATGTTTGGAACGGCTCTGTTTACAAGAACCTCGTTTACGGTACAAGTTCAATATCACAGAAAGTGAAAAATGGATAAAGAAGTTGTGGTACTTACGTACAATGCAATATCACTCAGCAATGAAATCTATGTCATCAGGCCCGTAGCAGCATAATGAGTGGATTCAGGTATGATGATTCTGTCTGAAATAAGTCACACAGAAAAAGAAACATCATAAGATATCACTAATACACGGAATGTAAACTTGGCTACACAGGAACTGGATTACAAAAGAGAACAGGGTCTCAAATTTAGAAAACCAACTTATGCTTGCTTAAGGGGAAAGGTGAGTTGGGGTGCTGCATAAAACCAGAGATTGAAATGAGCACAGATAAAGTTCCTTAAGCCAAACATGTAATAGACAAGAGCTATTCCTTGCTCAACGAAATGGACTCAACACCCCATATGAAATGCCTAAGAATGTACCTCACTAGTTAGTATCTTAAAACCTATGGATTGCTATGTCTCCAAAAGAGAATCAAGCATGTTTACAAGGGCATAAACGCAGCAGTGATAGGATTGGAGAGGTTCGGTGAGCAAATGAAGACCCTTTGAAGTCATATTGCATGGTACCCATTCCACGGGTCTCAACTCTCCACGTTTAAGGGATTCTTCCTTCAGCTAAAGCATGCATGTGGAACCCAGAGTATGATCAACCGTGTGATCGGGAGACGTGTTCCAATATGTCTCAGTTCTCGTCCCCTGGTACTCGGGTGCAACATTCCAGCCGCTTTACTAACACTCTCCCGACTTGGAGAGTCAGTGCATTTAACCTCCTGTTTGGCCCAGTTTGCAAATTCCGCGGAAGATGAACAAGAATAGGGAGAACCAATGAGAGACTAGCTGGAGGTGTCTGGACGGGCAAATTTAACTCTCATTTCCCACCAGGAAGAGGAATTAACCAAAGGCTCAGCGTGCCATGCCGGAACCTGATTAGGGCCTGAAGCAATCCTGCGGTGTTGCGGCCAGCTCACAAGAAAGCGAGTTGAAGAAAGGAGCTCAGGGGCACTGTAATTCACAAACCTGCAGAGTTATAAATGACAGCTATCGTCCAACAATATACTGAAGTAAGGCTGCCAAGAGGACTTGAAAGCTGGGCAGAATTGCAGGAAACCGATTTCAGGAGGTAGACTGGAATTGCATTTAAAGCATAGGAAAAGAGGCAGAACGTCCACAATGATGCACTTGGCCAAAAAGGGCGTATGCGTTTTTTCCTGAATATATTCAGGAAAAAACGCATATGCCCTTTTTGGCCAACCAAGCAAGCTTGCAAAGGAAATCTGCACTACAATGAAGTCTCACTTCCCCCCGGTCAAAAGGCCCATCTGAAAAAAGTGTAAAATCCAGAAAGGCAGGACAGGCCATGGAGAACTGGGAGCCTTGTTATGCTGATGGACGGGATGTAAATTGCCAACAGCGACTGGGGAGAAGTGTATGGTGTTTCCTGAAACATCTAAAAAACAAAGCAACAGAGCCTAGGGCACTTCCACTTATGGTCCTATAGCTTAGGGAAATTAAAATCAAAAAGACACAGCCAACCCAAAGTTTGGGACGGCTGTGTTTACAAGAACCTCCTTTACAGTACAAGTTCAATATCGCAGAAAGCGAAAAATGGATAAAGAAGTTGTGGTACTTACGTACAATTCAATATCACTCAGCAATGAAATCTATGTCATCAGGCCCGTAACAGCATAATGAGTGGATTCAGGTATGATGATTCTAACTGAAATAAGTCACACAGAAAAAGAAACATCATAAGATATCACTAATACACGGAATGTAAACTTGGCTACACAGGAACTGGATTACAAAAGAGAACAGGGTCTCAAATTTAGAAAACCAACTTATGCTTGCTTAAGGGGAAAGGTGAGTTGGGGTGCTGCATAAAACCAGAGATTGAAATGAGCACAGATAAAGTTCCTTAAGCCAAATATGTAATAGACAAGAGCTACTCCTTGCTCAACGAAATGGACTCAACACCCCATATTAAACGCCTAAGAATGTACCTGACTAGTAAGTATCTTAAAACCTATGGATTGCTATGTCTCCGAAAGAGAATCTAGCGTGTGTACAGGGGCATAAACGCAGCAGTGATAGGATTGGAGAGGTTCGGTGAGCAAACGAAGACCATTTGAAGTCATATTGCATGGTACCCATTCCACGGGTCTCAACTCTCCAGGTTTAAGGCATTCTTCCTTCAGCTGAAACATGCATGTGAAACGCAGAGTATGATGATCCGTGTGATCAGAAGACGTGTTCAAATATGTCTCAGTTCTCCTCCCCTGGTACTCGGGTGCAACATTCCACACGCTTTAGTAACACACTCCCGATTTGGAGAGTCAGTGCCTTTAACCTCCTGTTTGGCCCAGTTTGCAATTTCCGCGGAAGATGAACAGGAATAGGGAGAACCAATGAGAGACTAGCTGGAGGTGTCTGGACGGGCAAATTTAACTCTCATTTCCCACCAGGAAGAGGAATTAACCAAAGGCTCAGCGTGCCATGCCGGAACCAGATTAGGGCCTGAAGCAATCCTGAGGTGTTGTGGCCAGCTCACAAGAAAGCGAGTTGAAGAAAGGAGCTCAGGGGCACTGTAATTCACAAACATGCAGAGTTATAAATGACAGCTATCGTCCAAAAGTATACTGAAGTAAGGCTGCCAAGAGGACTTGAAAGCGGGCCAGAAATGCAGTAAACCGATTTCAGGAAGTAGACAGGAATTGCATTTAAAGCATAGGAAAAGAGGCAGAACGTCCAAAATGATGCACTTGGCCAAAAAGTGCGTATGCGTTTTTTCCTGAATATATTCAGGAGAAAACGCATACGCACTTTTTGGCCAACCAAGCAAGCTTGCAAAGGAAATCTGCACTACAATGAAGTCTCACTTCCCCCCGGTCAAAAGGGCCATCTGAAAAAAGTGTAAAATCCAGAAAGGCAGGACAGGCCATGGAGAACTGGTAGCCTTGTTATGCTGATGGGCGGGATGTAAATTGCCAACAGCGACTGGGGAGAAGTGTATGGTGTTTCCTGAAACATCTAAAAAACAAAGCAACAGAGCCTAGGGCACTTCCACTTATAGTCCTATAGCTTAGGGAAATTAAAATCAAAAAGACACAGCCACCCCAAAGTTTGGGACGGCTCTGTTTACAAGAACCTCGTTTACGGTACAAGTTCAATAGCGCAGAAAGCGAAAAATGGATAAAGAAGTTGTGGTACTTACGTACAATGCAATATCACTCAGCAATGAAATCTATGTCATCAGGCCCGTAGCAGCATAGACTGGATTCAGGTATGATGATTCTCACTGAAATAAGTCACACAGAAAAAGAAACATCATAAGATATCACTAATACACGGAATGTAAACTTGGCTACACAGGCACTGGATTACAAAACAGAACGGGGTCTCAAATTTAGAAAACCAACTTATGCTTGCTTAAGGGGAAAGGTGAGTTGGGGTGCTGCATAAAACCAGAGATTGAAATGAGCACAGATAAAGTTCCTTAAGCCAAATATGGAATAGACAAGAGCTACTCCTTGCTCAACGAAATGGACTCAACACCCCATATTAAACGCCTAAGAATGTACCTGACTAGTAAGTATCTTAAAACCTATGGATTGCTATGTCTCCAAAAGAGAATCAAGCGTGTGTACAGGGGCATAAACGCAGCAGTGATAGGATTGGAGAGGTTCGGTGAGCAAATGAATACCCTTTGAAGTCATATTGCATGGTACCCATTCCACGGGTCTCAACGCTCCAGCTTTAAGGGATTCTTCCTTCAGCTGAAACATGCATGTGGAACCCAGAGTATGATCAACCGTGTGATTGGGGGACGTGCTCAAATATGTCTCAGTTCTCATCCCCTGGTACTCGGGTGCAACATTCCAGATGCTTTACTAACACTCTCCCGACTTGGAGAGTCAGTGCCTTTAACCTCCTGCTTGGCCCAGTTTGCAAATTCTGCGGAAGATGAACAGGGATAGGGAGGACCAATGAGAGACTAGCTGGAGGTGTCTGGACGGGCAAATTTAACTCTCATTTCCCACAAGGAAGAGCAATTAAGCAAAGGCTCAGCGTGCCGTGCCGGAACCAGATTAGGGCCTGAAGCAATCGTGCGGTGTTGCGGCCAGCTCACAAGAAAGCGAGTTGAAGAAAGGAGCTCAGGGGCACTGTAATTCACAAACCTGCAGAGTTATAAATGACAGCTATCGTCCAAAAATATACTGAAGTAAGGCTGCCAAGAGGACTTGAAAGCGGGGCAGAATTGCAGGAAACCGATTTCAGGAGGTAGACTGGAATTGCATTTAAAGCATAGGAAAAGAGGCAGAACGTCGACAATGATGCACTTGGCCAAAAAGGGCGTATGCGTTTTTTCCTGAATATATTCAGGAAAAAACGCATACGCACTTTTTGGCCAACCAAGCAAGCTTGCAAAGGAAATCTGCACTACAATGAAGTCTCACTTCCCCCCGGTCAATAGGGCCATCTGAAAAAAGTGTAAAATCCAGAAAGGCAGAACAGGCCATGGAGAACTGGGAGCCTTGTTATGCTGATGGGCGGGATGTAAATTGCCAACAGCCACTCCGGAGAAGTGTATGGTGTTTCCTGAAACATCTAAAAAACAAAGCAACAGAGCCTAGGGCACTTCCACTTATAGTCCTATAGCTTAGGGAAATTAAAATCAAAAAGACACAGCCACCCCAAAGTTTGGGACCTCTCTGTTTACAAGAACCTCATTTACGGTAGAAGTTCAATATCGCAGAAAGTGAAAAATGGATAAAGAAGTTGTGGTAGTTACGTACAATGCAATATCACTCAGCAATGAAATCTATGTCATCAGGCCCGTAGCAGCATAATGAGTGGATTCAGGTATGATGATTCTAACTGAAATAAGTCACACAGAAAAAGAAACATCATAAGATATCACTAATACATGGAATGTAAACTTGGCTACACACGAACTAGATTACAAAACAGAACAGTGTCTCAAATTTAGAAAACCAACTTATGCTTGCTTAAGGGGAAAGGTGAGTTGGGGTGCTGCATAGAACCAGAGATTGAAATGAGCACAGATAAAGTTGCTTAAGCCAAACATGTAATAGAGAAGAGCTACTCCTTGCTCAACGAAATGGACTCAACATCCCATATTAAACGCCTAAGAATGTAGCTGACTAGTAAGTATCTTAAAACCTATGGATTGCTATGTCTCCAAAAGAGAATCAAGCGTGTGTACAGGGGCATAAACGCAGCAGTGATAGGATTGGAGAGGTTCGGTGAGCAAATGAAGACCCTTTGAAGTCATATTGCATGGTACCCATTCCACGGGTCTCAACTCTCCAGCTTTAAGGGATTCTTCCTTCAGCTAAAGCATGCATGTAGAACCCAGAGTATGATCAACCATGTGATCGGGAGACGTGTTCCAATATGTCTCAGTTCTCATCCCCTGGTACTCGGGTGCAACATTGCAGATGCTTTACTAACAATCTCCCGACTTGGAGAGATAGTGCCTTTAACCTCCTGTTTGGCCCAGTTTGCAATTTCTGTGGAAGATGAACAGGAATAGGGAGAACCAATGAGAGACTAGCTGGAGGTGTCTGGATGGGCAAATTTAACTCTCATTTCCCACCAAGAAGACGAATTAACCAAAGGCTCAGCGTGTCGTGCCGGAACCAGATTAGGGCCTGAAGCAATCCTGCGGTGTTGCGGCCAGCTCACAAGAAAGTGAGTTGAAGAAAGGAGCTCAGGGACACTGTAATTCACAAACCTGCAGAGTTATAAATGACAGCTATCGTCCAAAAATATACTGAAGTAAGGCTGCCAAGAGGACTTGAAAGCCGGGCAGAATTGCAGGAAACCGATTTCAGGAGGTAGACTGGAATTGCATTTAAAGCATAGGAAAAGAGGCAGAACGTCGACAATGATGCACTTGGCTAAAAAGGGCGTATGCGTTTTTTCCTGAATATATTCAGGAAAAAACGCATATGCCCTTTTTGGCCAACCAAGCAAGCTTGCAAAGGAAATCTGCACTACAATGAAGTCTCACTTCCCCCCGGTCAAAAGGGCCATCTGAAAAAAGTGTAAAATCCAGAAAGGCAGGACAGGCCATGGAGAACTGGGAGCCTTGTTATGCTGATGGACGGGATGTAAATTGCCAACAGCCACTCAGGAGAAGTGTATGGTGTTTCCTGAAACATCTAAAAAAGAAAGCAACAGAGCCTAGGGCACTTCCACTTATGGTCCTATAGCTTAGGGAAATTAAAATCAAAAAGACACACCCACGCCAAAGTTTGGGATGGCTCTGTTTACAAGAACCTCGTTTACGGTACAAGTTCAATATCGCAGAAAGCGAAAAATGGATAAAGAATTTGTGGTACTTACGTACAATGCAATATCACTCAGCAATGAAATCTATGTCATCATTCCCGTAGCAGCATAATGAGTGGATTCAGGTATGATGATTCTAACTGAAATGAGTCACACAGAAAAAGAAACGTCATAAGATATCACTAATACACGGAATGTAAACTTGGCTACACAGGAACTGGATTACAAAACAGAACGGGGTCTCAAATTTAGAAAACCAACTTATGCTTGTTTAAGGGGAAAGGTGAGTTGGGGTGCTGCATAAAACCAGAGATTGAAATGAGCACAGATAAAGTTCCTTAAGCCAAATATGGAATAGAGAAGAGCTACTCCTTGCTCAACGAAATGGACTCAACACCCCATATTAAACGCCTAAGAATGTACCTGACTAGTAAGTATCTTAAAACCTATGGATTGCTATGTCTCCGAAACAGAATCAAGCGTGTGTACAGGGGCATAAACGCAGCAGTGATAGGATTGGAGAGGTTCGGTGAGCAAATGAAGACCCTTTGAAGTCATATTGCATGGTACCCATTCCACGGGTCTCAACTCTCCAGCTTTAAGGGATTTTTCCTTCAGCTGAAAGATGCATGTGGAACCCAGAGTATGATCAACCGTGTGATTGGGCGACGTGTTCAAATATGTCTCAGTTATCGACCGCTGGTACTCAGGTGCAACATTCCAGATGCTTTACTAACACTCTGCCAACTTGGAGAGTCAGTGCCTTTAACCTCCTGCTTGGCCCAGTTTGCAATTTCTGCGGAAGATGAACAGGGATAGGGAGGACCAATGAGAGACTAGCTGGAGGTGTCTGGACGGGCAAATTTAACTCTCATTTCCCACCAGGAAGAGCAATTAAGCAAAGGCTCAGCGTGCCGTGCCGGAACCAGATTAGGGCCTGAAGCAATCGTGCGGTGTTGCGGCCAGCTCACAAGAAAGCGAGTTGAAGAAAGGAGCTCAGGGGCACTGTAATTCACAAACCTGCAGAGTTATAAATGACAGCTATCGTCCAAAAATATACTGAAGTAAGGCTGCCACGAGGACTTGAAAACGGGGCAGAATTGCAGGAAACCAATTTCAGGAGGTAGACTGGAATTGCATTTAAAGCATAGGAAAAGAGGCAGAACGTCGACAATGATGCACTTGACCAAAAAGGGCGTATGCGTTTTTTCCTGAATATATTCAGGAAAAAACGCATACGCCCTTTTTGGCCAACCAAGCAAGCTTGCAAAGGAAATCTGCACTACAATGAAGTCTCACTTCCCCCAGGTCAAAAGCGCCATCTGAAAAAAGTGTAAAATCCAGAAAGGCAGGACCGGCCATGGAGAACTGGGAGCCTTGTTATGCTGATGGGCGGGATGTAAATTGCCAACAGCCACTCAGGAGAAGTGTATGGTGTTTCCTGAAACATCTAAAAAACAAAGCAACAGAGCCTAGGGCACTTCCACTTATGGTCCTATAGCTTAGGGAAATTAAAATCAAAAAGACACAGCCACCCCAAAGTTTGGGATGGCTCTGTTTACAAGAACCTCGTTTACGGTACAAGTTCAATATCGCAGAAAGCGAAAAATGGATAAAGAATTTGTGGTACTTACGTACAATGCAATATCACTCAGCAATGAAATCTATGTCATCATTCCCGTAGCAGCATAATGAGTGGATTCAGGTATGATGATTCTAACTGAAATAAGTCACACAGAAAAAGAAACGTCATAAGATATCACTAATACACGGAATGTAAACTTGGCTACACAGGAACTGGATTACAAAACAGAACAGGGTCTCAAATTTAGAAAACCAACTTATGCTTGTTTAAGGGGAAAGGTGAGTTGGGGTGCTGCATAAAACCAGAGATTGAAATGAGCACAGATAAAGTTCCTTAAGCCAAATATGGAATAGACAAGAGCTACTCCTTGCTCAACGAAATGGACTCAACACCCCATATTAAACGCCTAAGAATGTACCTGACTAGTAAGTATCTTAAAACCTATGGATTGCTATGTCTCCGAAACAGAATCAAGCGTGTGTACAGTGGCATAAACGCAGCAGTGATAGGATTGGAGAGGTTCGGTGAGCAAATGAAGACCCTTTGAAGTCATACTGCATGGTACCCATTCCACGGGTCTCAACTCTCCAGCTTTAAGGGATTCTTCCTTCAGCTGAAACATGCATGTGGAACCCAGAGTATGATCAACCGTGTGATTGGGAGACGTGTTCAAATACGTCTCAGTTTTCGACCGCTGGTACTCAGGTGCAACATTCCAGATGCTTTACTAACACTCTCCCAACTTGGAGAGTCAGTGCCTTTAACCTCCTGCTTGGCCCAGTTTGCAATTTCTGCGGAAGATGAACAGGGATAGGGAGGACCAATGAGAGACTAGCTGGAGGTGTCTGGACGGGCAAATTTAACTCTCATTTCCCACCAGGAAGAGCAATTAAGCAAAGGCTCAGCGTGCCGTGCCGGAACCAGATTAGGGCCTGAAGCAATCGTGCGGTGTTGCGGCCAGCTCACAAGAAAGCGAGTTGAAGAAAGGAGCTCAGGGGCACTGTAATTCACAAACCTGCAGAGTAATAAATGACAGCTATCGTCCAAAAATATACTGAAGTAAGGCTGCCACGAGGACTTGAAAGCGGGGCAGAATTGCAGGAAACCAATTTCAGGAGGTAGACTGGAATTGCATTTAAAGCATAGGAAAAGAGGCAGAACGTCGACAATGATGCACTTGGCCAAAAAGGGCGTATGCGTTTTTTCCTGAATATATTCAGGAAAAAACGCATACACCCTTTTTGGCCAACCAAGCAAGCTTGCAAACGAAATGTGCACTACAATGAAGTCTCACTTCCCCCAGGTCAAAAGGGCCATCTGAAAAAAGTGTAAAATCCAGAAAGGCAGGACTGGCCATGGAGAACTGGGAGCCTTGTTATGCTGATGGGCGGGATGTAAATTGCCAACAGCCACTCAGGAGAAGTGTATGGTGTTTCCTGAAACATCTAAAAAACAAAGCAACAGAGCCTAGGGCACTTCCACTTATGGTCCTATAGCTTAGGGAAATTAAAATCAAAAAGACACACCCACGCCAAAGTTTGGGATGGCTCTGTTTACAAGAACCTCGTTTACGGTACAAGTTCAATATCGCAGAAAGCGAAAAATGGATAAAGAATTTGTGGTACTTACGTACAATGCAATATCACTCAGCAATGAAATCTATGTCATCATTCCCGTAGCAGCATAATGAGTGGATTCAGGTATGATGATTCTAACTGAAATAAGTCACACAGAAAAAGAAACGTCATAAGATATCACTAATACACGGAATGTAAACTTGGCTACACAGGAACTGGATTACAAAACAGAACGGGGTCTCAAATTTAGAAAACCAACTTATGCTTGTTTAAGGGGAAAGGTGAGTTGGGGTGCTGCATAAAACCAGAGATTGAAATGAGCACAGATAAAGTTCCTTAAGCCAAATATGGAATAGACAAGAGCTACTCCTTGCTCAACGAAATGGACTCAACACCCCATATTAAATGCCTAAGAATGTACCTGACTAGTAAGTATCTTAAAACCTATGGATTGCTATGTCTCCGAAACAGAATCAAGCGTGTGTACAGGGGCATAAACGCAGCAGTGATAGGATTGGAGAGGTTCGGTGAGCAAATGAAGACCCTTTGAAGTCATATTGCATGGTACCCATTCCACGGGTCACAACTCTCCAGGTTTAAGGGATTCTTCCTTCAGCTGAAACATGCATGTGGAACCCAGAGTATGATCAACCGTGTGATTGGGAGATGTGTTCAAATATGTCTCAGTTTTCGTCCGCTGGTACTCAGGTGCAACATTCCAGACGCTTTACTAACACTCTCCCGACTTGGAGAGTCAGTGCCTTTAACCTCCTGCTTAGCCCAGTTTGCAATTTCTGCGGAAGATGAACAGGGATAGGGAGGACCAATGAGAGACTAGCTGGAGGTGTCTGGATGGGCAAATTTAACTCTCATTTCCCACCAGGAATAGCAATTAAGCAAAGGCTCAGCGTGCCGTGCCGGAACCAGATTAGGGCCTGAAGCAATCGTGCGGTGTTGCGGCCAGCTCACAAGAAAGTAAGTTGAAGAAAGGAGCTCAGGGGCACTGTAATTCACAAACCTGCAGAGTTATAAATGACAGCTATCGTCCAAAAATATACTGAAGTAAGGCTGCCAAGAGAACTTGAAAGCGGGGCAGAATTGCAGGAAACCGATTTCAGGAGGTAGACTGGAATTGCATTTAAAGCATAGGAAAAGAGGCAGAACGTCGAAAATGATGCACTTGGCCAAAAAGAGCGTATGCGTTTTTTCCTGAATATATTCAGGAAAAAACGCATACGCCCTTTTTGGCCAACCAAGCAAGCTTGCAAACGAAATCTGCACTACAATGAAGTCTCACTTCACCCCGGTCAAAAGGGCCATCTGAAAAAAGTGTAAAATCCAGAAAGGCAGGACTGGCCATGGAGAACTGGGAGCCTTGTTATGCTGATGGGCGGGATGTAAATTGCCAACAGCCACTCGGGAGAAGTGTATGGTGTTTCCTGAAACATCTAAAAAACAAAGCAACAGAGCCTAGGTCAATTCCACTTATGGTCCTATAGCTTAGGGAAATTAAAATCAAAAAGACACACCCACGCCAAAGTTTGGGATGGCTCTGTTTACAAGAACCTCGTTTACGGTACAAGTTCAATATCGCAGAAAGCGAAAAATGGATAAAGAATTTGTGGTACTTACGTACAATGCAATATCACTCAGCAATGAAATCTATGTCATCATTCCCGTAGCAGCATAATGAGTGGATTCAGGTATGATGATTCTAACTGAAATGAGTCACACAGAAAAAGAAACGTCATAAGATATCACTAATACACGGAATGTAAACTTGGCTACACAGGAACTGGATTACAAAACAGAACGGGGTCTCAAATTTAGAAAACCAACTTATGCTTGTTTAAGGGGAAAGGTGAGTTGGGGTGCTGCATAAAACCAGAGATTGAAATGAGCACAGATAAAGTTCCTTAAGCCAAATATGGAATAGACAAGAGCTACTACTTGCTCAAAGAAATGGACTCAACACCCCATATTAAACGCCTAAGAATGTACCTGACTAGTAAGTATCTTAAAACCTATGGATTGCTATGTCTCCGAAACAGAATCAAGCGTGTGTACAGGGGCATAAACGCAGCAGTGATAGGATTGGAGAGGTTCGGTGAGCAAATGAAGACCCTTTGAAGTCATATTGCATGGTACCCATTCCACGGGTCTCAACTCTCCAGCTTTAAGGGATTCTTCCTTCAGCTGAAACATGCATGTGGAACCCAGAGTATGATCAACCGTGTGATTGGGAGACGTGTTCAAATATGTCTCAGTTATCGACCGCTGGTACTCAGGTGCAACATTCCAGATGCTTTACTAACACTCTGCCAACTTGGAGAGTCAGTGCCTTTAACCTCCTGCTTGGCCCAGTTTGCAATTTCTGCGGAAGATGAACAGGGATAGGGAGGACCAATGAGAGACTAGCTGGAGGTGTCTGGACGGGCAAATTTAACTCTCATTTCCCACCAGGAAGAGCAATTAAGCAAAGGCTCAGCGTGCCGTGCCGGAACCAGATTAGGGCCTGAAGCAATCGTGCGGTGTTGCGGCCAGCTCACAAGAAAGCGAGTTGAAGAAAGGAGCTCAGGGGCACTGTAATTCACAAACCTGCAGAGTTATAAATGACAGCTATCGTCCAAAAATATACTGAAGTAAGGCTGCCACGAGGACTTGAAAGCGGGGCAGAATTGCAGGAAACCAATTTCAGGAGGTAGACTGGAATTGCATTTAAAGCATAGGAAAAGAGGCAGAACGTCGACAATGATGCACTTGGCCAAAAAGGGCGTATGCGTTTTTTCCTGAATATATTTAGGAAAAAACGCATACGCCCTTTTTGGCCAACCAAGCAAGCTTGCAAAGGAAATCTGCACTACAATGAAGTCTCACTTCCCCCAGGTCAAAAGCGCCATCTGAAAAAAGTGTAAAATCCAGAAAGGCAGGACCGGCCATGGAGAACTGGGAGCCTTGTTATGCTGATGGGCGGGATGTAAATTGCCAACAGCCACTCAGGAGAAGTGTATGGTGTTTCCTGAAACATCTAAAAAACAAAGCAACAGAGCCTAGGGCACTTCCACTTATGGTCCTATAGCTTCGGGAAATTAAAATCAAAAAGACACAGCCACCCCAAAGTTTGGGACGGCTCTGTTTACAAGAACCTCGTTTACGGTACAAGTTCAATATCGCAGAAAGCGAAAAATGGATAAAGAATTTGTGGTACTTACGTACAATGCAATATCACTCAGCAATGAAATCTATGTCATCATTCCCATAGCAGCATAATGAGTGGATTCAGGTATGATGATTCTAACTGAAATAAGTCACACAGAAAAAGAAACGTCATAAGATATCACTAATACACGGAATGTAAACTTGGCTACACAGGAACTGGATTACAAAACAGAACGGGGTCCCAAATTTAGAAAACCAACTTATGCTTGTTTAAGGGGAAAGGTGAGTTGGGGTGCTGCATAAAACCAGAGATTGAAATGAGCACAGATAAAGTTCCTTAAGCCAAATATGGAATAGACAAGAGCTACTCCTTGCTCAACGAAATGGACTCAACACCCCATATTAAACGCCTAAGAATGTACCTGACTAGTAAGTATCTTAAAACCTATGGATTGCTATGTCTCCGAAACAGAATCAAGCGTGTGTACAGGGGCATAAACGCAGCAGTGATAGGATTGGAGAGGTTCGGTGAGCAAATGAAGACCCTTTGAAGTCATATTGCATGGTACCCATTCCACGGGTCTCAACTCTCCAGCTTTAAGGGATTCTTCCTTCAGCTGAAACATGCATGTGGAACCCAGAGTATGATCAACCGTGTGATTGGGAGACGTGTTCAAATATGTCTCAGTTTTCGACCGCTGGTACTCAGGTGCAACATTCCAGATGCTTTACTAACACTCTCCCAACTTGGAGAGTCAGTGCCTTTAACCTCCTGTTTGGCCCAGTTTGCAATTTCTGCGGAAGATGAACAGGGATAGGGAGGACCAATGAGAGACTAGCTGGAGGTGTCTGGACGGGCAAATTTAACTCTCATTTCCCACCAGGAAGAGCAATTAAGCAAAGGCTCAGCGTGCCGTGCCGGAACCAGATTAGGGCCTGAAGCAATCCTGCGGTGTTGCGGGCAGCTCACAAGAAAGCGAGTTGAAGAAAGGAGCTCAGTGGCACTGTAATTCACAAACCTGCAGAGTTATAAATGACAGCTATCGTCCAAAAATATACTGAAGTAAGCCTGCCAAGAGGACTTGAAAGCGGGACAGAATTGCAGGAAACCGATTTCAGGAGGTAGACTGGAATTGCATTTAAAGCATAGGAAAAGAGGCAGAACGTCCACAATGATGCACTTGGCCATAAAGGGCGTATGCGTTTTTTCCTGAATATATTCAGGAAAAAACGCATACGCACTTTTTGGCCAACCAAGCAAGCTTGCAAAGGAAATCTGCACTACATTGAAGTCTCACTTCCCTCCCGGTCAAAAGGACCATCTGAAAAAAGTGTAAAATCCAGAAAGTCAGGACAGGCCATGGAGAACTGGGAGCCTTGTTATGCTGATGGGCGGGATGTAAATTGCCAACAGTCACTGGGGAGAAGTGAATGGTGTTTCCTGAAACATATAAAAAACAAAGCAACAGAGCCTAGGGCACTTCCACTTATTGTCATATAGCTTAGGGAAATTAAAATCAAAAAGACACAGCCACCCCAAAGTTTGGGATGGCTCTGTTTACAAGAACCTCGTTTACGGTACCAGTTCAATATCGCAGAAAGCGAAAAATGGATAAAGAAGCTGTGGTACTTACGTACAATGCAATATCACTCAGCAATGAAATCTATGTCATCATTCCCGTAGCAGCATAATGAGTGGATTCAGGTATGATGATTCTAACTGAAATAAGTCACACAGAAAAAGAAACGTCATAAGATATCACTAATACACGGAATGTAAACTTGGCTACACAGGCACTGAATTACAAAACAAAACAGGGTCTCAAATTTAGAAAACCAACTTATGCTTGCTTAAGGGGAAAGGTGAGTTGGGGTGCTGCATAAAACCAGAGATTGAAATGAGCACAGATAAAGTTCCTTAAGCCAAATATGTAATATACAAGAGCTACTCCTTGCTCAACGAAATGGACTCAACACCCCATATTAAACGCCTAAGAATGTACCTGACTAGTAAGTATCTTAAACCCTATGGATTGCTATGTCTCCGAAAGAGAACCAAGCGTGTGTACAGGGGCATAAACGCAGCAGTGATAGGATTGCAGAGGTTCGGTGAGCAAATGAAGACCCTTTGAAGTCACATTGCATGGTACCCATTCCACGGGTCTCAACTCTCCAGGTTTAAGGGATTCTTCCTTCAGCTGAAACATGCATGTGGAACCCAGAGTATGATCAACCGTGTGATCGGGAGACGTGTTCCAATATGTCTCAGTTCTCGTACCCTGTTACTCGGGTGCAACATTCCAAACGCTTTATTAACACTCTCCCGAATTGGAAAGTCAGTGCCTTTAATCTCCTGTTTGGACCAGTTTGCAATTTCTGCGGAAGATGAACAGGAATAGGGAGAACCAATGAGAGACTAGCTGGAGGTGTCTGGACGGGCAAATTTAACTCTCATTTCCCACCAGGAAGAGGAATTAACCAAAGGCTCAGCATGCCGTGCCGGAACCAGATTAGGGCCCGAAGCAATCCTGCGGTGTTGCGGCCAGCTCACAAGAAAGCGAGTTGAAGATAGGAGCTCAGGGGCACTGTAATTCACAGACCTGCAGAGTTATAAATGACAGCTATCGTCCAAAAATATACTGAAGTAAGGCTGCCAAGAGGACTTGAAAGCGGGGCAGAATTGCAGGAAACCGATTTCAGGAGGTAGACTGGAATTGCACTTAAAGCATAGGAAAAGAGGCAGAACTTCGACAATGATGCACTGGGCCATAAAGGGCGTATGCGTTTTTTCCTGAATATATTCAGGAAAAAACGCATACGCCCTTTCTGGCCAACCAAGCAAGCTTGCAAAGGAAATCTGCACTACAATGAAGTCTCATTTCCCCCTGGTCAAAAGGGCCATCTGAAAAAAGTGTAAAATCCAGAAAGGCAGGACAGGCCATGGAGAACTGGGAGCCTTGTTATGCTGATGGGCGGAATGTAAATTGCCAACAGCCACTGGGGAGAAGTGTATGGTGTTTCCTGAAACATCTAAAAAACAAAGCAACAGAGCCTACGGCACTTCCACATATGGTCCTATAGCTTAGGGAAATTAAAATCAAAAAGACACAGCCACCCCTAAGTTTGGAACGGCTCTGTTTACAAGAATCTCGTTTACGGTACAAGTTCAATATCGCAGAAAGTGAAAAATGGATAAAGCAGTTGTGGTACTTACGTACAGTGCAATATCACTCAGCAATGAAATCTATGTCATCAGGCCCATAGCAGCATAATGAGTGCATTCAGGTATGATGATTCTATCTGAAATAAGTCACACAGAAAAAGAAACATCATAAGATATCACTAATACACGGAATGTAAACTTGGCTACACAGGAACAGGATTACAAAAGAGAACAGGGTCTCAAATTTAGAAAACCAACTTATGCTTTCTTAGGGGAAAGGTGAGTTGGGGTGCTGCATAAAACCAGAGATTGAAATGAGCACAGATAAGGTTCCTTAAGCCAAACATGTAATAGACAAGAGCTACTCCTTGCTCAACGAAATGGACTCAACACCACAGATGAAACGCCTAAGAATGTACCTCACTAGTTAGTATCTTAAATCCTATGGATTGCTATGTCTCCAAAAGAGAAGCAAGCGTGTGTACAAGGGCATAAACGCAGCAGTGATAGGATTGGAGAGGTTCGGTGAGCAAATGAAGACCTTTGAAGTCATATTGCATGGTACCCATTCCACGGGTCTCAACTCGCCACGTTTAAGGGATTCTTCCTTCAGCTAAAGCATGCATGTGGAACCCAGAGTATGATCAACCGTGTGATCGGTAGACGTGTTCCAATATGCCTCAGTTCTCATCCCCTGGTACTCGGGTGCAACATTCCAGACGCTTTACTAACACTCTCCCGACTTGGAGAGTCAGTGCCTTTAACCTCCTGTTTGGCCCAGTTTGCAATTTCTGCGGAAGATGAACAGGAATAGGGAGAACCAATGAGAGACTAGCTGGAGGTGTCTGGACGGGCAAATTTAACTCTCATTTCCCACCAGGAAGAGGAATTAACCAAAGGCTCAGCGTGCCGTGCCGGAACCAGATTAGGGCCTGAAGCAATCCTGCTGTGTTGCGGCCAGCTCACAAGAAAGCGAGTTGAAGAAAGGAGCTCAGGGGCACTGTAATTCACAAACCTGCAGATTTATAAATGACAGCTATCGTCCAAAAATATACTGAAGTAAGGCTGCCAAGAGGACTTGAAAGCAGAGCAGAATTGCAGGAAACCAATTTCAGGAGGTAGACTGGAATTACATTTAAAGCATAGGAAAAGAGGCAGAACGTCGACAATGATGCACTTGGCCAAAAAGGGCGTATGCGTTTTTTCCTGAATATATTCAGGAAAAAACGCATACGCCCTTTTTGGCCAACCAAGCAAGCTTGCAAAGGAAATCTGCACTACAATGAAGTCTCACTATCCCCCGGTCAAAAGGGCCATCTGAAAAAAGTGTAAAATCCAGAAAGGCAGGACAGGCCATGGAGAACTGGGAGCCTTGTTATGCTGATGGGCGGGATGTAAATTGCCAACAGCCACTCGGGAGAAGTGTATGGTGTTTCCTGAAACATCTAAAAAACAAAGCAACAGAGCCTAGGGCACTTGCACTTATGGTCCTATAGCTTAGGGAAATTAAAATCAAAAAGACACAGCCACCCCAAAGTTTGGGACCTCTCTGTTTACAAGAACCTCATTTACAGTAGAAGTTCAATATCGCAGAAATTGAAAAATGGATAAAGAAGTTGTGGTACTCACGTACAATGCAATATCACTCAGCAATGAAATCTATGTCATCTGGCCCATAGCAGCATAATGAGTGGATTCAGGTATGTTGATTCTCACTGAAATAAGTCACACAGAAAAAGAAACATCATAAGATATCACTAATACACGGAATGTAAACTTGGCTACACAGGAACTGGATTACAAAACAGAAGAGGGTCTCAAATTTAGAAAACCAACTTATGCTTGTTTAAGGGGAAAGGTGAGTTGGGGTGCTGCATAAAACCAGAGATTGAAATGAGCACAGATAAAGTTCCTTAAGCCAAATATGGAATAGACAAGAGCTACTCCTTGCTCAACGAAATGGACTCAAAACCCCATATTAAATGCCTAATAATGTACCTGACTAGTAAGTATCTTAAAACCTATGGATTGCTATGTCTCTGAAAGAGAATCAAGCGTGAGTACCGGGACATAAACGCAGCAGTGATAGGATTGGAGAGGTTCGGTGAGCAAATGAAGACCCTTTGAAGTCATATTGCATGGTACCCATTCCACGGGTCTCAACTCTCCAGGTTTAAGGGATTCTTCCTTCAGCTAAAACATGCATGTGGAACCCAGAGTATGATCAACCATGTGATCGGGAGACGTGTTCAAATATGTCTCAGTTCTCATCCCCTGGTACTCGGGTGCAACATTCCAGATGCTTTACTAACACTCTCCCGACTTTGAGAGTCAGTGCCTTTAACCTCCTGTTTGGCCCAGTTTGCAAATTCTGCGGAAGATGAACAGGAATAGGGAGAACCAATGAGAGACTAGCTGGAGGTGTCTGGACGGGCAAATTTAACTCTCATTTCCCACCAGGAAGAGGAATTAAGCAAAGGCTCAGCATGCCGTACTGGAACCAGATTAGGGCCTGAAGCAATCCTGCGGTGTTGCGGCCAGCTCACAAGAAAGCGAGTTGAAGAAAGGAGCTCAGGGGCACTGTTATCACAAACGTGCAGAGTTATGAATGACAGCTATCGTCCAAAAATATACTGAAGTAAGGCTGCCAAGAGGACTTGAAAGCGGGGCAGAATTGCAGGAATCCGATTTCAGGAGGTAGACTGGAATTGCATTTAAGCATAGGAAAAGAGGCAGAACGTCGACAATGACGCACTTGGCCGAAAAGTGCGTATGCGTTTTTTCCTGCATATATTCAGAAAAAACGCATACGCCCTTTTTGGCCAACCAAGCAAGCTTGCAAAGGAAATCTGCACTACAATGAAGTCTCACTTCCCCCCAGTCAAAAGGGCCATGTGAAAAAAGTGTAAAATCCAGAAAGGCAGGACAGGCCATGGAGAACTGGGAGCCTTGTTATGCTGATGGGCGGGATGAAAATTGCAAACAGCCACTCAGGAGAAGTGTATGGTGTTTCATGAAAAATCTAAAAAACAAAGCAACAGAGCCTAGGGCACTTCCACTTATAGTCCTATAGCTTAGGGAAATTAAAATCAAAAAGACACAGCCACCCCAAAGTTTGGGATGGCTCTGTTTACAAGAACCTCGTTTACGGTACAAGTTCAATATCGCAGAAAGTGAAAAATGGATAAAGAAGTTGTGGTAGTTACGTACAATGCAATATCACTCAGCAATGAAATCTATGTCATCAGGCCAGTAGCAGCATAGACTGGATTCAGGTATGATGATTGTAACTGAAATAAGTCACACAGAAAAAGAAACATCGTAAGATATCACTAATACACGGAATGTAAACTTGGCTACACAGGAACTGGATTACAAAACAGAAGAGGGTCTCAAATTTAGAAACCCAACTTATGCTTGCTTAAGGGGAAAGGTGAGTTGGGGTGCTACATAAAACCAGAGACTGAAATGAGCACAGATAAATTTCCTTAAGCCAAATATGGAATAGACAAGAGCTACTCCTTGCTCAACGAAATGGACTCAACACCCCATATTAAACGCCTAAGAATGTACCTGACTAGTAATTATCTTAAAACCTATGGATTGCTATGTCTCTGAAAGAGAATCAAGCGTGTGTACAGGGGCATAAACGCAGCAGTGATAGGATTGGAGAGGTTCGATGAGCAAATGAAGACCCTTTGAAGTCATATTGCATGGTACCCATTCCACGGGTCTCAACTCTCCAGCTTTAAGGGATTCTTCCTTCAGCTGAAACATGCATGTGGAACCCAGAGTATGATCAACCGTGTGATTGGGAGACGTGTTCAAATATGTCTCAGTTTTTGTCCGCTGGTACTCAGGTGGAACATTCCAGACGCTTTACTAACACTCTCCCGACTTGGAGAGTCAGTGCCTTTAACCTCCTGCTTGGCCCATTTTGCAATTTCTGCGGAAGATGAACAGGGATAAGGAGGACCAATGAGAGACAAGCTGGAGGTGTCTGGACGGGCAAATTTAACTCTCATTTCCCACCAGGAAGAGCAATTAAGCAAAGGCTCAGCGTGCCGTGCCGGAACCAGATTAGGGCCTGAAGCAATCCTGCGGTGTTGCGGCCAGCTCACAAGAAAGCGAGTTGAAGAAAGGAGCTCAGGGGCACTGTTATCACAAACCTGCAGAGTTATGAATGACAGCTATCGTCTAAAAATATACTGAAGTAAGGCTGCCAAGAGGACTTGAAAGCGGGGCAGAATTGCAGGAATCCGATTTCAGGAGGTAGACAGGAATTGCATTTAAAGCATAGGAAAAGAGGCAGAACGTCGACAATGATGCACTAGGCCAAAAAGGGCATATGCGTTTTTTCCTGAATATATTCAGGAAAAAAAGCATACGCACTTTTCGGCCAACCAAGCAAGCTTGCAAAGGAAATCTGCACTACAATGAAGTCTCACTTCCCCCGGGTCAAAAGGGCCATCTGTAAAAAGTGTAAAATCCAGAAAGGCAGGACAGGCCATGGAGAACTGAGAGCCTTGTTATGCTGATGGGCGGGATGTAAATTGCCAACAGCCACTCGGGAGAAGTGTATGGTGTTTCCTGAAACATCTAACAAACAAAGCAACAGAGCCTAGGGCACTTCGACTTATGGTCCTATAGCTTAGGGAAATTAAAATCAAAAAGACACAGCCAAACCAAAGTTTGGGACGGCTCTGTTTACAAGAACCTCGTTTACGGTACATTTTCAATATCGCAGAAAGTGAAAAATGGATAAAGAAGTTTTGGTACTTACGTACAATGCAATATCACTCAGCAATGTAATCTATGTCATCTGGCCCATAGCAGCATAATGAGTGGATTCAGGTATGATGATTGTAACTGAAATAAGTCACACAGAAAAAGAAACATCATAACATACCACTAATACACGGAATATAAACTTGGCTACACAGGAACTGGATTACAAAACAGAACAGGGTCTCAAATTTAGAAAACCAACTTATGCTTGTTTAAGGGGAAAGGTGAGTTGGGGTGCTGCATAAAACCAGAGATTGAAATGAGCACAGATAAAGTTCCTTAAGCCAAATATGGAATAGACAAGAGCTACTCCTTGCTCAACGAAATGGACTCAAAACCCCATATTAAACGCCTAATACTGTACCTGACTAGTAAGTATCTTAAAACCTATGGATTGCTATGTCTCTGAAAGAGAATCAAGCGTGAGTACCGGGACATAAACGCAGCAGTGATAGGATTGGAGAGGTTCGGTGAGCAAATGAAGACCCTTTGAAGTCATATTGCATGGTACCCATTCCACGGGTCTCAACTCTCCAGGTTTAAGGGATTCTTCCTTCAGCTAAAACATGCATGTGGAACCCTGAGTATGATCAACCATGTGATCGGGAGACAGGTTCAAATATGTCTCAGTTCTTGTCCCCTGGTACTCGGGTGCAACATTCCAGACGCTTTACTAACACTCTCCCGACTTGGAGAGTCAGTGCCTTTAACCTCCTGCTTGGCCCATTTTGCAATTTCTGAGGAAGATGAACAGGGATAAGGAGGACCAATGAGAGACAAGCTGGAGGTGTCTGGTCGGGCAAATTTAACTCTCATTTCCCACCAGGAAGAGCAATTAAGCAAAGGCTCAGTGTGCCGTGCCGGAAACAGATTAGGGCCTGAAGCAATCCTGCGGTGTTGCGGCCAGCTCACAAGAAAGCGAGTTGAAGAAAGGAACTCAGGGGCACTGTTATCACAAACCTGCAGAGTTATGAATGACAGCTATCATCCAAAAATATACGGAAGTAAGGCTGCCAAGAGGACTTGAAAGCGGGGCAGAATTGCAGGAATCCGATTTCAGGAGGTAGACTGGAATTGCATTTAAAGCATAGGAAAAGAGGCAGAACGTCCACAATGATGCACTTGGCCAAAAAGGGTGTATGCGTTTTCTCTTGAATATATTCAGGAGAAAACGCATACGCACTTTTTGGCCAACCAAGCAAGCTTGCAAAGGAAATCTGCACTACATTGAAGTCTCACTTCCCCCCCGGTCAAAAGGACCATCTGCAAAAAGTGTAAAATCCAGAAAGGCAGGACAGGTCGTGGAGAACTGGGAGCCTTGTTATGCTGATGGGCGGCATGTAAATCGCCAACAGTCATGGGGGAGAAGTGTATGGTGTTTCCTGAAACATCTAAAAAACAAAGCAACAGAGCCTAGGGCACTTCCACTTATGGTCCTATAGCTTAGGGAAATTAAAATAAAAAAGACACAGCCACCCCAAAGTTTGGGACGGCTCTGTTTACAAGAACTCCTTTACGGCACAAGTTCAATTTCGCAGAAAGTGAAAAATGGATAAAGAAGTTGTGGTACTTACGTACAATGCAATATCACTCAGCAATGAAATCTATGTCATCAGGCCCATAGCAGCATAATGAGTGGATTCAGGTATGATGATTCTCACTGAAATAAGTCACACAGAAAAAGAAACATCATAAGATATCACTAATACACGGAATGTAAACTTGGCTACACAGGAACTGGATTACAAAACAGAAGAGCATCTCAAATTTAGAAAACCAACTTATGCTTGCTTAAGGGGAAAGGTGAGTTGGGGTGCTGCATAAAACCAGAGATAGAAATGAGCACAGATAAAGTTCCTTAAGCCAAATATGTAACAGACAAGAGCTACTCGTTGCTCAACGAAATGGACTCAACACCCCATATTAAACGCCTAAGAATGTACCTGACTAGTAAGTATCTTAAACCAATGGATCGCTATGTCTCGGAAAGAGAATCAAGCGTGTGTACAGGGGCATAAACGCAGCAGTGATAGGATTGGAGAGGTTCGGTGAGCAAATGAAGACCCTTTGAAGTCATATTGCATGGTACCCATTCCACGGGTCTCAACTCTCCAGGTTTAAGGGATTCTTCCTTCAGCTAAATCATGCATGTGGAACCCGGAGTATGAACAACCGTGTGATCGGGAGACGTGTTCCAATCTGTCTCAGTTCTCGTCCCCTGGTACTCGGGTGCAACATTCCAGACGCTTTACTAACACTCTCCCGACTTGGAGAGTCAGTGCCTTTAACCTCCTGTTTGGCCCAGTTTGCAATTTCTGCGGAAGATGAACAGGAATAGGGAGAACCAATGAGAGACTAGCTGGAGGTGTGTGGATGGGCAAATTTAACTCTCATTTCCCACCAGGAAGAGGAATTAACCAAAGGCTCAGCGTGCCGTGCCAGAACATGATTAGGGCCTGAAGCAATCCTGCGGTGTTGTGGCCAGCTCACAAGAAAGCGAGTTGAAGAAAGGAGCTCAGGGGCACTGTAATTCACAAACCTGCAGAGTTATAAATGACAGCTATCGTCCAAAAATGTACTGAAGTAAGCCTCCCAAGAGGACCTGAAAGCGGGGCAGAATTGCAGGAAACCGATATCAGGAGGTAGATTGGAATTGCATTTAAAGCATAGGAAAAGAGGCAGAACGTCGACAATGATGCCCTTGGCCAAAAAGGGCGTATGCGTTTTTTCCTGTATATATTCAGGAAAAAACGCATACGCCCTTTTTGGCCAACCGAGCAAGCTTGCAAAGGAAATCTGCAATACAATGAAGTCTCACTTCCCCCGGTCAAAAGGGCCATCTGAAAAAAGTGTAAAATCCAGAAAGGCAGGACAGGCCATGGAGAACTGGGAGCCTTGTTATGCTGATGGGCGGGATGTAAATTGCCAACAGCCACTTGGGAGAAGTGTATGGTGTTTCCTGAAACATCTAGGAAACAAAGCAACAGAGCCTAGGGCACTTCCACTTATGGTCCTATAGCTTAGGGAAATTAAAATCAAAAAGACACAGCCACCCCAAAGTTTGGGATGGCTCTGTTTACAAGAATCTTGTTTACGGGACAAGTTCAATATCGCAGAAAGTGAAAAATGGATAAAGAAGTTGTGGTACTTACGTACAATACAATTTCACTCAGCCATGATATCTATGTCATCAGGCCCGTAGCAGCCTAATGAGTGGATTCAGGTATAATGATTCTAACTGAAATAAGTCACACAGAAAAAGAAACATCATAAGATATCACTAATACATGGAATGTAAACTTGGCTACACAGGAACTGAATTACAAAACAGAACAGGGTCTCAAATTTAGAAAACCAACTTATGCTTGTTTAAGGGGAAAGGTGAGTTGGGGTGCTGCATAAAACCAGAGATTGAAATGAGCACAGATAAAGTTCCTTAAGCCAAATATGGAATAGACAAGAGCTACTCCTTGCTCAACGAAATGGACTCAACACCCCATATTAAACGCCTAAGAATGTACCTGACTAGTAAGTACCTTAAAACCTATGGATTGCTATGTCTCCGAAAGAGAATCAAGCATGTGTACAGGGGCATAAACGCAGCAGTGATAGAATTGGAGAGGTTAGGTGAGCAAACGAAGACCCTTTGAAGTCATATTGCATGGTACCCATTCCACGGGTCTCAACTCTCCAGGTTTAAGGGATTCTTCCTTCAGCTAAAACATGCATGTGGAACCTAGAGTATGATCAATCGTGTGATCGGGAGACGTGTTCCAATATATCTCAGTTCTCATCCCCTGGTACTCGGGTGCAACATTCCAGACGCTTTACTAACACTCTCCCGACTTGGTGAGTCAGTGCCTTTAACCTCCTGTTTGGCCCAGTTTGCAATTTCTGCGGAAGATGAACAGGAATAGGGAGGACCAATGTGAGACTAGCTGGAGGTGTCTGGACGGGCAAATTTAACTCTCATTTCCCACCAGGAAGAGGAATTAACCAAAGGCTCAGCATGCCGTGCCGGAACCAGATTAGGGCCTGAAGCAGTCCTGCGGTGTTGCGGCCAGCTCACAAGAAAGCGAGTTGAAGAAAGGAGCTCAGGGGCACTGTAATTCACAAACCTGCAGAGTTATAAATGACAGTTATCGTCCAAAAATATACTGAAGTAAGGCTGCCAAGAGGACTTGAAAGCGGGGCAGAATTGCAGTAAACCGATTTCAGGAGGTAGACTGGAATTGCATTTAAAGCATAGGAAAAGAGGCAGAACGTCGACAATGATGCACTTGGCCAAAAAGGGCGTATGCGTTTTTTCCTGAATATATTCAGGAAAAAACGCATACGATCTTTTTTGCCAACCAAGCAAGCTTGCAAAGGAAATCTGCACTACAATGAAGTCTCACTTCACCCCTGTCAAAAGGGCCATCTGAAAAAAGTGTAAAATCCAGAAAGGCAGGACAGGCCATGGAGAACTTGGAGCCTTGTTATGCTGATGGGCGGGATGTAAATTGCCAACAGCCACTTGGGAGAAGTGTATGGTATTTCCTGAAACATCTAAGAAACAAAGCAACAGAGCCTAGGGCACTTCCACTTATGATCCTATAGATTAGGGAAATTAAAATTAAAAAGACACAGCCACCACAAAGTCTGGGATGGCTCTGTTTAAAAGAACCTCGTTTACGGGACAAGTTCAATATCGCAGAAAGTGAAAAATGGATAAACAAGTTGTGGTACTTACGTACAATGCAATATCACTCAGCAATGAAATCTATGTCATCAGGCCCGTAGCAGCATAAGGAGTGGATTCAGGTATGATGATTCTAACTGAAATAAGTCACAAGAAAAAGAAACATCATAAGATATCACTAATACACGGAATGTAAACTTGGCTACACAGGAACTGGATTACAAAACAGAACAGGGTCTCAAATTTAGAAAACCAACATATGCTTGCTTAAGGGGAAAGGTGAGTTGGGGTGCTGCATAAAACCAGAGATTGAAATGAGGACAGATAAAGTTACTTAAGCCAAATATGTAATACACAAGAGCTACGGCTTCCTCAACGAAATGGACTCAACGACCCATATTAAACGCCTAAGAATGTAACTGACTAGTAAGTATCTTAAAACCTATGGATTGCTATGTCTCCAAAAGAGAATCAAGCGTGTGTACAGGGGCATAAACGTAGCAGTGATAGGATTGGAGAAGTTCGGTGAGCAAATGAAGACCATTTGAAATCATATTGCATGGTACCCATTCCACGGGTCTCAACTCTCCAGGTTTAAGGGATTCTTCCTTCAGCTAAAGCATGCATGTGGAACCCAGAGTATGATCAACCATGTGATCGGGAGACGTGTTCCAATATGTCTCAGTTTTCGTCCCCTGGTACTCGGGTGCAACATTCCAGACGCTTTACTAACACTCTCCCGACTTGGAGAGTCAGTGCCTTTAACCTCCTGTTTGGCCCAGTTTGCAATTTCTGCGGAAGATGAACAGGAATAGGGAGAACCAATGAGAGACTAGCTGGAGGTGTCTGGACGGGCAAATTTAACTCTCATTTGCCACCAGGAAGAGGAATTAACCAAAGGCTCAGTGGGCCATGCCAGAAAAAGATTAGGGCATGAAGCAATCCTGCGGTGTTGCGGCCAGCTCACAAGAAAGTGAGTTGAAGAAAGGAGCTCAGGGGCACTGTAATTCACAAACCTGCAGAGTTATAAATGACAGCTATCGTCCAAAAATATACTGAAGTAAGGCTGCCAAGAGGACTTGAAAGCGGGGCAGAATTGCAGGAAGCCGATTTCAGGAGGTAGACAGGAATTGCATTTAAAGCATAGGAAAAGAGGCAGAAAGTCGACAATGATGCACTTGGCCAAAAAGGGCATATGCGTTTTTTCCTAAATATATATTCAGGAAAAAAGGCATAGGTCCTTTTTGGCCAACCAAGCAAGCTTGCAAAGGAAATCTGCACTACAATGAAGTCTCACTTCTCCCAGGTCAAAAGGGCCATCTGAAAAAAGTGTAAAATCCAGAAAGGCAGGACAGGCCATGGAGAACTGGGAGCCTTGTTATGCTGATGGGCGGGATGTAAATTGCCAACAGCCACTCGGGACAAGTGTATGGTGTTTCCTGAAACATCTAAAAAACAAAGCAACAGAGCCTAGGGCACTTCCACTTATGGTCCTATAGCTTAGGGAAATTAAAATCAAAAAGACACAGCCACCCCAAAATTTGGGATGGCTCTGTTTACAAGAACCTTGTTTACTGTACAAGTTCAATATCGCAGAAAGCGAAAAATGGATAAAGAAGTTGTGGTACTTACGTACAATACAATATCACTCAGCAATGAAATCTATGTCATCAGGCCCGTAGCAGCATAATAAGTGGATTCAGGTATGATGATTCTAACTGAAATAAGTCACAAGAAAAAGAAACATCATAAGATATCACTAATACACGGAATGTAAACTTGGCTACACAGGAACTGGATTACAAAACAGAACAGGGTCTCAAATTTAGAAAACCAACATATGCTTGCTTAAGGGGGAAGGTGAGTTGGGGTGCTGCATAAAACCAGAGATTGAAATGAGGACAGATAAAGTTCCTTAAGCCAAATATGTAATAGACAAGAGCTACGGCTTCCTCAACGAAATGGACTCAACACCCCATATTAAACGCCTAAGAATGTACCTGACCAGTAATTATCTTAAAATCTATGGATTGCTATGTCTCCGAAAGAGAATCAAGCGTGTGTACAGGGGCATAAACGCAGCAGTGATAGGATTGGAGAGGTTCGGTGAGCAAATGAAGACCCTTTGAAGTCATATTGCATGGTACCCATTCCACGGGTCTCAACTCTCCAGGTTTAAGGGATTCTTCCTTCAGCTAAAACATGCATGTGGAACCCAGAGTATGATCAACCGTGTGATCGGGAGACGTGTTCCAATTTGTCTCAGTTCTCATCCCCTGGTACTCGGGTGCAACATTCCAGATGCTTTACTAACACTCTCCCGACTTGGAGAGTCAGTGCCTTTAACCTCCTGTTTGGCGCAGTTTGCAATTTGTGCGAAAGATGAACAGGAATAGGGAGAATCAATGAGAGACTAGCTGGAGGTGTACGGACGGGCAAATTTAACTCTCATTTCCCCCCAGGAAGAGGAATTAAGCAAAGGCTCAGCGTGCCGTGCCGGAACCAGATTAGGGCCTGAAGCAATCCTGCGTTGTTGCGGCCAGTTCACAAGAAAGCGAGTTGAAGAAAGGAGCTCAGGGGCACTGTAATTCACAAACCTGCAGAGTTATAAATGACAGCTATCGTCCAAAAATATACTGAAGTAAGGCTGCCAAGAGGACTTGAAAGCGGGGCAGAATTGCAGGAAACCGATTTCAGGAGGTAGACTGGAATTGCATTTAAAGCATAGGAAAAGAGGCAGAACGTCGACAATGATGCACTTGGCCAAAAAGGGCGTATGCGTTTTTTCCTGAATATATTCAGGAAAAAACACATACGCCCTTTTTGGCCAACCAAGCAAGCTTGCAAAGGAAATCTGCACTACAATGGAGTCTCACTTCCCCCCGGTCAAAAGGGCCAACTGAAAAAAGTGTAAAATCCAGAAAGGCAGGACAGGCCATGGAGAACTGGGAGCCTTGTTTTGCTGATGGGCGGGATGTATGTTGCCAACAGCCACTCGGGAGAAGTGTATGGTGTTTCCTGAAACATCTAAAAAACAAAGCAACAGAGCCTAGGGCACTTCCACTTATGGCCCTATAGCATAGGGAAATTAAAATCAAAAAGACACAGCCACCCCAAAATTTGGGACGGCTCTGTTTACAAGAACCTCGTTTACGGTACAAGTTCAATATCGCAGAAAGTGAAAAATGGATAAAGAAGTTTTGGTACTTACGTACAATGCAATATCACTCAGCAATGACATCTATGTCATCAGGCCCGTAGCAGCATAATGAGTGGATTCAGGTATGATGATTGTAACTGAAATAAGTCACACAGAAAAAGAAACATCGTAAGATATCACTAATACACGGAATGTAAACTTGGCTACACAGGAACTGGGTTACAAAACAGAACAGGGTCTAAAAATTTAGAAAACCAACTTATGCTTGCTTAAGGGGAAAGGTGAGTTGGGGTGCTGTATAAAACCAGAGATTGAAATGAGCACAGATAAAGTTCCTTAAGCCAAATATGTAATAGACAAGAGCTACTCCTTACTCAACGAAATGGACTCAATACCCCATATTAAACGCTTAAGAATGTACCTGACTAGTAAGTATCTTAAAAGGTATGGATTGCTATGTCTCCGAAAGAGAATCAAGCGTGTGTACAGGGGCATAAACGCAGCAGTGATAGGATTGGAGATGTTCGGTGAGCAAATGAAGACCCTTTGAAGTCATATTGCTTGGTACCCATTCCACGGGTCTCAACTTTCCATGTTTAAGGGATTCCTCCTTCAGCTAAAACATGCATGTGGAACCCAGAGTATGATCAACCGTGTGATCGGGAGACGTGTTCAAATATGTCTCCGTCCTCGTCCCCTGGTACTCGGGTGCAACATTCCAGATGCTTTACTAACACTCTCCCGACTTGGAGAGTCAGTGCCTTTAACCTCCTGTTTGGCCCAGTTTGCAAATTCTTCGGAAGATGAACAGTAATAGGGAAGACCAATGAGAGAGTAGCTGGAGGTGTCTGGACGGGCAAATTTAACTCTCATTTCCCACCAGGAAGAGGAATTAACCAAAGGCTCAGCGTGCCGTGCCGGAACCAGATTAGGGCCTGAAGCAATCCTGTGGTGTTGCGGCCAGCTCACAAGAAAGCGAGTTGAAGAAAGGAGCGCAGGGGCACTGTAATTCACAAACTGCAGAGTTATAAATGACAGCTATCGTCCAAAAATATACTGAAGTAAGGCTGCCAAGAGGACTTGAAAGCGGGGCAGAATTGCAGGCAACCGATTTCAGAAGGTAGACTGGAATTGCATTTAAAGCATAGGAAAAGAGGCAGAACGTCGACAATGATGCACTTGGCCAAAAAGGGCGTATGCGTTTTTTTCTGAATATATTCAGGAAAAGACGTATACGCCCTTTTTGGCCAACCAAGCAAGCTTGCAAAGGAAATCTGCACTACAATGAAGTCTCACTTCCCCCCGGTCAAAAGGGCCATCTGAAAAAAGTGTAAAATCCAGAAAGGCAGGACAGGCCATGGAGAACTGGGAGCCTTGTTATGCTGATGGGTGGGATGTAAATTGCCAACAGCCACTCGGGAGAAGTGTATGGTGTTTCCTGAAACATCTAAAAAACAAAGCAACAGAGCCTAGGGCACTTCCACTTATGGTCCTATAGCTTAGGGAAATTAAAATCAAAAAGACACAGCCACCCCAAAGTTTGGGATGGCTCTGTTTACAAGAACATCGTTTATGGTACAAGTTCAATATCGCAGAAAGCAAAAAATGGATAAAGAAGTTGTGGTACTTACGTACAATGCAATATCACTCAGCAATGAAATCTATGTCATCAGGCCCATAGCAGCATAATGAGTGGATTCAGGTATGATGATTCTAACTGAAATAAGTCACACAGAAAAAGAAACATCATAAGATATCACTAATACACGGAATGTAAACTTGGCTACACAGGAACTGGATTACAAAACAGAACAGGGTCTCAAATTTAGAAAACCAACTTATGCTTGCTTAAGGGGAAAGGTGAGTTGGGGTGCTGCATAAAACCAGAGATTGAAATGAGCACAGATAAAGTTCCTTAAGCCAAATATGTAATAGACAAGAGCTACTCCTTGCTCAACGAAATGGACTCAACACCCCATATAAAACGCCTAAGAATGTACCTGACTAGTAAGTATCTTAAAACCTATGGATCACTATGTCTCCGAAAGAGAATCAAGCGTGTGTACAGGGGCATAAACGCAGCAGTGATAGGATTGGAGAGGTTTGGTGAGCAAATGAAGACCCTTTGAAGTCATATTGCATGGTACCCATTCCACGGGTCTCAACTCTCCAGGTTTAAGGGATTCTTCCTTTAGCTAAATCATGCATGTGGAACCCAGAGTATGATCAACCGTGTGATCGGGAGACGTGTTCCAATATGTCTCAGTTCTCGTCCCCTGGTACTCGGGTGCAACATTGCAGACGCTTTACTAACACTCTCCCGACTTGGAGAGTCAGTGCCTTTAACCTCCTGTTTGGCCCAGTTTGCAATTTCTGCGGAAGATGAACAGGAATAGGGAGAACCAATGAGAGACTAGCTGGAGGTGTCTGGACGGGCAAATTTAACTCTCATTTCCCACCAGGAAGAGGAATTAACCAAAGGCTCAGCATGCCGTGCCGGAACCAGATTAGGGCCTGAAGCAATCCTGCGGTGTTGCGGCCAGCTCACAAGAAAGCGAGTTGAAGAAAGGAGCTCAGGGGCACTGTAATTCACAAACCTGCAGAGTTATAAATGACAGCTATGGTCCAAAAATATACTGAAGTAAGGCTGCCAAGAGGACTTGAAAGCGGGGCAGAACTGCAGGAAACCAATTTCAGGAGGTACACTGGAATTGCATTTAAAGCATAGGAAAAGAGGCAAAACGTTGACAGTGATGCACTTGGCCAAAAAGGGCGTATGCGTTTTTTCCTGAATATATTCAGGACAAAACGCATACGCCCTTTTTGCCCAACCAAGCAAGCTTGCAAAGTAAATCTGCACTACAATGAAGTCTCACTTCCCCCCGGTCAAAGGGCCATCTGAATAAAGTGTAAAATCCAGAAAGGCAGGACAGTCCATGGAGAACTGGGAGCCTTGTTATGCTGATGGGTGGGATGTAAATTGCCAACAGCCACTCGGGAGAAGTGTATGGTGTTTCCTGAAACATCTAAAAAACAAAGCAACACAGCCTAGGGCTCTTCCACTTATGGTCCTAAAGCTTAGGGAAATTAAAATCAAAAAGACACAGCCACCCCAAAATTTGGGACGGCTCTGTTTACAAGAACCTCGTTTACGGTACAAGTTCAATATCCCAGAAAGTGCAAAATGGATAAGGAAGTTGTGGTACTTACGTACAATGCAATATCACTCAGCAATGAAATCTATGTCATAAGGCCCGTAGCAGCATAATGAGTGGATTCAGGTATGATGATTATAACTGAAATAAGTCACACAGAAAAAGAAACATCATAAGATATCACTAATACACGGAATGTAAACATGGCTACACAGGAACTGGAATACAAAACAGAACAGGGTCTCAAATTTAGAAAACCAACTTATGCTTGCTTAAGGGGAAAGGTGAGTTGGGGTGCTGCATAAAACCAGAGATTGAAATGAGCACAGATAAAGTTCCTTAAGCCAAATATGTAATAGACAAGAGCTACTCCTTGCTCAACGAAATGGACTCAACACCCCATATTAAACGCCTAAGCATGTACCTGACTAGTAAGTATCTTAAAACCTATGGATTGCTATGTCTCCAAAAGAGAATCAAGAGTGTGTACAGGGGCATAAACGCAGCAGTGATAGGATTGGAGAGGTTCGGTGAGCAAATGAAGACCCTTTGAAGTCATATTGCATGGTACCCATTCCACGGGTCTCAACTCTCTAGGTTTAAGGGATTCTTCCTTCAGCTAAAGCATGCATGTTGAACCCAGAGTATGATCAACCGTGTGATCGGGAGACGTGTTCCAGTATGTCTCAGTTCTTGTCCCCTGGTACTCGGGTGCAACATTCCAGACACTTTACTAACACTCTCCTGACTTGGAGAGTCAGTGCCTTTAACCTCCTGTTTGGCCCAGTTTGCAATTTCTGCGGAAAATGAAGAAGAATAGGGAGGACCAATGAGTGAGTAGCTGGAGGTGTCCGGACGGGCAAATTTAACTCTCATTTCCCACCAGGAAGAGGAGTTAACCAAAAGCTCAGCATGACGTGCCAGAACCAGATTACGGCCTGAAGCTATCCTGTGGTGTTGCGGCCAGCTCACAAGAAAGCGAGTTGAAGAAAGGAGCTCAGGGGCACTGTAATTCACAAACCTGCAGAGTTATAAATGACAGCTATCGTCCAAAAATATACTGAAGTAAGGCTGCCAAGCGGACTTGAAAGCGGGGCAGAATTGCAGGAAACCGATTTCAGGAGGTAGACTGGAATTGCATTTAAAGCATAGGAAAAGAAGCAGAACGTCGACAATGATGCACTTGGCCAAAAAGGGCGTATGCGTTTTTTCCTGAATATATTCTGGAAAAAACGCATACGCCGTTTTTGGCCAACCAAGCAAGCTTGCAAAAGAAATCTGCACTACAATGAAGTCTCACTTCCCCCCGGTCAAAAGGGCCATCTGAAAAAAGTGTAAAATCCAGAAAGGCAGGACAGGCCATGGAGAACTGGGAGCCTTGTTATGCTGATGGGCGGGATGTACATTCCCAAAAGCAAATGGGAGAAGTGTATGCTGATTCCTGAAACATTTAAAAAACAAAGCAACAGAGCCTAGGGCATTTCCAATTATGGTCCTATAGCTTAGGGAAATTAAAATCAAAAAGACACAGCCACCCCAAAGTTTGGGACGGCTCTGTTTACAAGAAACTCGTTTACAGTACAAGTTCAATATCGCAGAAAGCGAGAAATGGATAAAGAAGTTGTGGTACTTACGTACAATGCAATATCACTCAGCAATGAAATCTATGTCATGAGGCCCGTAGCAGCATACTGAGTGGATTCAGGTATGATGATTCTAACTGAAATAAGTCACACAGAAAAAGAAACATCATAAGATATCACTAATACACGGAATGTAAACTTGGCTACACAGGAACTGGATTACAAAAGAGAACAGGGTCTCAAATTTAGAAAACCAACTTATGATTGCTTAAGGGGAAAGGTGAGTTGGGGTGCTGCATAAAACCAGAGATTGAAATGAGCACAGATAAAGTTCCTTAAGCCAAATATGGAATAGACAAGAGCTACTCCTTGCTCAACGAAATGGACTCAACACCCCATATTAAACGCCTAAGAATGTACCTGACTAGTAAGTATCTTAAAAGCTATGGATTGCCATGTCTCCGAAAGAGAATCAAGCGTGTGTACAGGGGCATAAACGCAGCAGTGATAGGATTGGAGAGGTTCGGTGAGCAAATGAAGACCCTTTGATGTCATATTGCATGGTACCCATTCCACGGGTCTCAACTCTCCAGGTTTAAGGGATTCTTCCTTCAGCTGAAACATGCATCTGGAACCCAGAGTATGATCAACCGTGTGATCGGGAGACGTGTTCCAATATGTCTCAGTTCTCGTCCCCTGGTACTCGGGTACAACATTCCAGACGCTTTACTAACACTCTCCCGACTTGGAGAGTCAGTGCCTTTAACGTCCTGTTTGGCCCAGTTTGCAATTTCTGCGGAAGATGGACAGGAATAGGGAGGACCAATGAGAGACTAGCTGGAGGTGCCTGGATGGGCAAATTTAACTCTCATTTCCCACCAGGAAGAGGAATTAACCAAAGGCTCAGCGTGCCATGGCGGAACAAGATTAGGGCCTGAAGCAATCCTGCGGTGTTGCGGCCAGCTCACAAGAAAGCGAGTTGAAGAAAGGAGCTCGGGGCACTGTAATTCACAATCCTGCAGAGTTATAAATCACAGCTATGTTTCAAAAATATACTGAAGTAAGGCTGCCAAGAGGACTTGAAAGCGGGGCAGAACTGCAGGAAACCGATTTTAGGAGGTAGACTGGAATTGCATTTAAAGCATAGGAAAAGAGGCAAAACGTCGACAATGATGCACTTGGCCAAAAAGGGCGTATGCGTTTTTTCCTGAATATATTCAGGAAAAAACGCATACGCCCTTTTTGGCCAACCAAGCAAGCTTGCAAAGGAAATCTGCACTGCAATGAAGTCTCACTTCCCCCCGGTCAAAAGGGCCAACTGAAAAAAGTGTAAAATCCAGAAAGGCAGGACAGGCCATGGAGAACTGGGAGCCTTGTTTTGCTGATGGGCGGGATGTATATTGCCAACAGCCACTCGGGAGAAGTGTATGGTGTTTCCTGAAACATCTAAAAAACAAAGCAACAGAGCCTAGGGCACTTCCACTTATGGCCCTATAGCTTAGGGAAATTAACATCAAAAAGACACAGCCACCCCAAAGTTTGGGACGGCTCTGTTTAAGGGAACCTCGTTTATGGGACAAGTTCAATATTGCAGAAAGCGAAAAATGGATAAAGAAGTTGTGGTACTTACGTACAATGCAATATCACTCAGCAATGAAATCTATGTCATCATTCCCGTAGCAGCATAATGAGTGGATTCAGGTATGATGATTCTAACTGAAATAAGTCACACAGAAAAAGAAACATCATAAGATATCACTAATACACGGAATGTAAACTTGCTACACAGGAACAGAGTTACAAAACAGAATAAGGTCTCAAATTTAGAAAACCAACTTATGCTTGCTTAAGGGGAAAGGTGAGTTGGGGTGCTGCATAAAACCAGAGATTGAAATGAGCACAGATAAAGTTCCTTAAGCCAAATATGGAATAGACAAGAGCTACTCCTTGCTCAACGAGATGGACTCAACACCCCATATTAAACGCCTAAGTATGTACCTGACTAGTAAGTATCTTAAAACCTATGGATTGCTATGTCTCCAAAAGAGAATCAAGCGTGTGTACAGGGGCATAAACACAGCAGTGATAGGATTGGAGAGGTTCGGTGAGCAAATGAAGACCCTTTGAAGTCATATTGCATGGTACCTATTCGACGGGTCTCAACTCTCCAGGTTTAAGGGATTCTTCCTTCAGCTAAAACACGCATGTGGAACCCAGAGTATGATCAACCGTGTGATCGGGAGATGTGTTCAAATATGTCTCAGTTCCCGTCCCCTGGTTCTCGGGTGCAACATTCCAGATGCTTTACTAACACTCTCCCGACTTGGAGAGTCAGTGCCTTTAACCTCCTGTTTGGCCAAGTTTGCAATTTCTGTGGAAGATGAACAGGAATAGTGAGGACCAATGAGAGACTAGTTGGAGGTGTCTGGACAGGCAAATTTAACTCTCATTTCCCACCAGGAAGAGGAATTAACCAAAGGCTCAGCATCCCGTGCCAGAACCAGATTAGGGCCTGAAGCAATCCTGCAGTGTTGCGGGCAGCTCAAAAGAAAGCGAATTGAAGAAAGGAGCTCAGGGGCACTGTAATTCACAAACCTGCAGAGTTATAAATGACAGCTATCGTCCAAAAATATACTGAAGTAAGGCTGCCAAGAGGACTTGAAAGCGGGGCAAAATTGCAGGAAATCGATTTCTGGAGGTCGACTGGAATTGCATTTAAAGCGTAGGAAAAGAGGCAGAACGTCCACAATGATGCACTTGAACAAAAACGGCGTATGCGTTTTTTCCTGAATATATTCAGGAAAAAACGCATATGCCCTTTTTGGCCAACCAAGCAAGCTTGCAAAGGAAATCTGCACTACAATGAAGTCTCACTTCCCCCTGGTAAAAAGGGCCATCTGAAAAAAGTGTAAAATCCAGAAAGGCAGTACAGGCCATGGAGAACTGGGAGCCTGGTTATGCTGATGAGTGGGATGTAAATTGCCAACAGCCACTCGGGAAAAGTGTATGGTGTTTCCTGAAACATCTAAAAAACAAAGCAACAGAGCCTAGGGCACTTCCACTTATGGTGCTATAGCTTAGGGAAATTAAAATCAAAAAGACACAGCCACCCCAAAGTTTGGGACGGCTCTGTTTACAAGAACCTCGTTTACGGGACAAGTTCAATATTGCAGAAAGCGAAAAATGGATAAAGAAGTTGTGGTACATACGTACAATGCAATATCACTCAGCAATGACATCTATGTCATCAGGCCTGTAGCAGCATAATGAGTGGATTCAGGTATGATGATTCTAACTGAAATAAGTCACACAGAAAAAGAAACATCATAAGATATCACTAATACACGGAATGTAAACTTGCTACAAAGGAACTGAATTACAAAACAGAAGAGGGTCTCAAATTTAGAAAACCAACTTATGCTTGCTTAAGGGGAAAGGTGAGTTGGGGTGCTGCATAAAACCAGAGATTGAAATGAGCACAGATAATGTTCCTTAAGCCAAATATGGAATAGACAAGAGATACTCCTTGCTCAACGAAATGGACTCAACACCCCATATTAAACGCCTAAGAATGTATCTGACTAGTAAGTATCTTAAAACCTATGGATTGTTATGTCTGCGAATGAGTATCAAGCATGTGTACAGGGGCATAAAAGCAGCACTGATAGGATTGGAGAGGTTCAGTGAGCAAATGAAGACCCTTTGAAGTCATATTGCATGGTACCCATTCCACGGATCTCAACTCTCCAGGTTTAAGGGATTCTTCCTTCAGCTAAAACACGCATGTGGAACCCAGAGTATGATCAACCGTGTGATAGGGAGACGTGTTCAAATATGTTTCAGTGTTCGTCCCCTGGTACTCGGGTGCAACATTCCAGATGCTTTACTAACACTCTCCCGATTTGGAAAGTCAGTGACTTTAACCTCCTGTTTGGCCCAGTTTGCAATTTCTGCGGAAGATGAACAGGAATAGGGAGAACCAATGAGAGACAAGATGGAGGTGTCTGGACGGGCAAATTTAACTCTCATTTCCCACCAGGAAGAGGAATTAACCAAAGGCTCAGCGTGCCGTGCCGGAACCAGATTAGGGCCTGAAGCAATCCTGCGGTGTTGCGGCCAGCTCACAAGAAAGCGAGTTGAAGAAAGGAGCTCAGGGGCACTGTAATTCACAAACCTGCAGACTTATAAATGACAGCTATCGTCCAAAAATATACTGAAGTAAGGCTGCCAAGAGGACTTGAAAGCGGGGCAGAATTGCAGGAAACCGATTTCAGGAGGTAGACTGGAATTGCATTTAAAGCATAGGAAAAGAGGAAGAACGTCCACAATGATGCACTTGGCCAAAAATGTCTTATGCGTTTTTTCCTGAATATATTCAGGAAAAAACGCATACGCCATTTTTGGCCAACCAAGCAAGCTTGCAAAGGAAATCTGCACTACAATGAAGTCTCACTTCCCCCCAGTCAAAAGGGTCATCTGAAAAAAGTATAAAATCCAGAAAGGCAGGACAGGCCATGGAGAACTGGGAGCCCTGTTATGCTGATGGGTGGGATGTAAATTGCCAACAGCCACTCGGGAGAAGTGTATGGTGTTTCCTGAAACATCTAAAAAACAAAGCAACAGAGCCTAGGTCAAATCCACTTATGGTCCTATAGCTTAGGGAAATTAAAATCAAAAAGACACAGCCACCCCAAAGTTTGGGATGACTCTGTTTACAAGAACCTCGTTTATGGTACATGTTCAATATCGCAGAAAGCGAAAAATGGATAAAGAAGTTGTGGTACTTACGTACAATGCAATATCACTCAGCAATGAAATCTATGTCAACAGGCCCATAGCAGAAAATGAGTGGGTTCAGGTATGATGATTCTAACTGAAATAAGTCACACAGAAAAAGAAACATCATAAGATATCACTAATACACGGAATATAAACTTGGCTACACAGGAACTGGATTACAAAACAGAACAGGGTCTCAAATTTAGAAAACCAACTTATGCTTGCTTAAGGGGAAAGGTGAGTTGGGGTGCTGCATAAAACCAGAGATTGAAATGAGCACAGATAAAGTTCCTTAAGCCAAATATGTAATAGACAAGAGCTACTCCTTGCTCAACGAAATGGACTCAACACCCCATATTAAACGCCTAAGAATGTACCTGACTAGGAAGTATCTTAAAACCTATGGATCGCTATGTCTCCGAAAGAGAATCAAGCGTGTGTACAGGGGCATAAACGCAGCAGTGATAGGATTGGAGAGGTTCGGTGAGCAAATGAAGACCCTTTGAAGTCATATTGCATGGTACCCATTCCACGGTTCTCAACTCTCTAGGTTTAAGGGATTCTTCCTTCAGCTGAAACATGCATGTGGAACGCAGAGTATGATCAACCGTGTGATCAGGAGCCGTGTTCAAATATGTCTCAGTTTTCGTCCCCTGGTACTCGGGTGCAACATTCCAGACGCTTTACTAACACTCTCCCGACTTGGAGAGTCAGTGCCTTTAACCTCCTGTTTGGCCCAGTTTGCAATTTCTGCGGAAGATGAACAGGAATAGGGAGGACCAATGAGAGACTAGCTGGAGGTGTCTGGACGGGCAAATTTAACTCTCATTTCCCACCAGGAAGAGGAATTAACCAAAGGCTCAGCGTGCCATGCCGGAACCACATTAGGACCTGAAGCAATCCTGCGGTGTTGCGGCCAGCTCACAAGAAAGCGAGTTGAAGAAAGGAGCTCAGGGGCACTGTAATTCACAAACCTGCAGAGTTATAAATGACAGCTATCATCCAAAAATATACTGAAGTAAGGCTGCCAAGAGGACTTGAAAGCGGGGCAGAACTGCAGGAAACCGATTTTAGGAGGTAGACTGGAATTGCATTTAAAGCATAGGAAAAGAGGCAAAACGTCGACAATGATGCACTTGGCCAAAAAGGGCGTATGCGTTTTTTCCTGAATATATTCAGGAAAAAACGCATACGCCCTTTTTGGCCAACCAAGCAAGCTTGCAAAGGAAATCTGCACTGCAATGAAGTCTCACTTCCCCCCGGTCAAAAGGGCCAACTGAAAAAAGTGTAAAATCCAGAAAGGCAGGACAGGCCATGGAGAACTGGGAGCCTTGTTTTGCTGATGGGCGGGATGTATATTGCCAACAGCCACTCGGGAGAAGTGTATGGTGTTTCCTGAAACATCTAAAAAACAAAGCAACAGAGCCTAGGGCACTTCCACTTATGGCCCTATAGCTTAGGGAAATTAACATCAAAAAGACACAGCCACCCCAAAGTTTGGGACGGCTCTGTTTACAAGAAACTCGTTTATGGGACAAGTTCAATATCACAGAAAATGAAAAATGGATAAAGAAATTGTGGGACTTACGTACAATGCAATATCACTCAGCAATGAAATCTATGTCATCAGGCGCATAGCAGCATAATGAGTGGATTCAGGTATGATGATTCTAACTGAAATAAGTCACACAGAAAAAGAAACATCATAAGATATCACTAATACACGGAATGTAAACTTGGCTACACAGGAACTGGATTACAAAACAGAACAGGGTCTCAAATTTAGAAAACCAACTTATGCTTGCTTAAGGGGAAAGGTGAGTTGGGGTGCTGCATAAAACCAGAGATTGAAATGAGCACAGATAAAGTTCCTTAAGCCAAATATGTAATAGACAAGAGCTACTCCTTGCTCAACGGAATGGACTCAACACCCCATATTAAACGCCTAAGAATGTACCTGACTAGTAAGTATCTTAAAACCTATGGATCACTATGTCTCCGAAAGAGAATCAAGCGTGTGTACAGGGGCATAAACGCAGCAGTGATAGGATTGGAGAGGTTCGGTGAGCAAATGAAGACCCTTTGAAGTCATATTGCATGGTACCCATTCCACGGGTCTCAACTCTCCAGGTTTAAGGGATTCTTCCTTCAGCTAAATCATGCATGTGGAACCCAGAGTATGATCAACCGTGTGATCGGGAGACGTGTTCCAATATGTCTCAGTTCTCGTCCCCTGGTACTCGGGTGCAACATTCCAGAAGGTTTACTAACACTCTCCCGACTTGGAGAGTCAGTGCCTTTAACCTCCTGTTTGGCCCAGTTTGCAATTTCTGCGGAAGATGAACAGGAATAGGGAGAACCAATGTGAGATTAGCTGGAGGTGTCTGGACGGGCAAATTTAACTCTCATTTCCCACCAGGAAAAGGAATTAACCAAAGGCTCAGCATGCCGTGCCGGAATCAGATTAGGGCCTGAAGCAATCCTGCGGTGTTGCGGCCAGCTCACAAGAAAGCCAGTTGAAGAGAGGAGCTCAGGGGCACTGTAATTCACAAACCTGCAGAGTTATAAATGACAGCTATCGTCCAAAAATATACTGAAGTAAGGCTGCCAAGAGGACTTGAAAGCGGGGCAGAACTGCAGGAAACCGATTTCAGGAGGTAGACTGGATTCGATTTAAAGCATAGGAAAAGAGGCAGAACGTCGACAATGATGCATTTGGCCAAAACGGGCGTATGCGTTTTTTTCTGAATATATTCAGGAAAAGACGTATACGCCCTTTTTGGCCAACCAAGCAAGCTTGCAAAGGAAATCTGCACTACAATGAAGTCTCACTTCCCCCCGGTCAAAAGGGCCATCTGAAAAAAGTGTAAAATCCAGAAAGGCAGGACAGGCCATGGAGAACTGGGAGCCTTGTTATGCTGATGGGTGGGATGTAAATTGCCAACAGCCACTCGGGAGAAGTGTATGGTGTTTCCTGAAACATCTAAAAAACAAAGCAACAGAGCCTAGGGCACTTCCACTTATGGTCCTATAGCTTAGGGAAATTAAAATCAAAAAGACACAGCCACCCCAAAGTTTGGGATGGCTCTGTTTACAAGAACATCGTTTATGGTACAAGTTCAATATCGCAGAAAGCAAAAAATGGATAAAGAAGTTGTGGTACTTACGTACAATGCAATATCACTCAGCAATGAAATCTATGTCATCAGGCCCATAGCAGCATAATGAGTGGATTCAGGTATGATGATTCTAACTGAAATAAGTCACACAGAAAAAGAAACATCATAAGATATCACTAATACACGGAATGTAAACTTGGCTACACAGGAACTGGATTACAAAACAGAACAGGGTCTCAAATTTAGAAAACCAACTTATGCTTGCTTAAGGGGAAAGGTGAGTTGGGGTGCTGCATAAAACCAGAGATTGAAATGAGCACAGACAAATTTCCTTAAGCCAAATATGTAATAGACAAGAGCTACTCCTTGCTCAACGAAATGGACTCAACACCCCATATAAAACGCCTAAGAATGTACCTGACTAGTAAGTATCTTAAAACCTATGGATCACTATGTCTCCGAAAGAGAATCAAGCGTGTGTACAGGGGCATAAACGCAGCAGTGATAGGATTGGAGAGGTTTGGTGAGCAAATGAAGACCCTTTGAAGTCATATTGCATGGTACCCATTCCACGGGTCTCAACTCTCCAGGTTTAAGGGATTCTTCCTTCAGCTAAATCATGCATGTGGAACCCAGAGTATGATCAACCGTGTGATCGGAAGACGTGTTCCAATATGTCTCAGTTCTCATCCCCTGGTACTCGGGTGCAACATTCCAGACGCTTTACTAACACTCTCCCGACTTGGAGAGTCAGTGCCTTTAACCTCCTGTTTGGCCCATTTTGCAATTTCTGCGGAAGATGAACAGGAATAGGGAGAACCAATGAGAGACTAGCTGGAGGTGTCTGGACGGGCAAATTTAACTCATTTCCCACCAGGAAGAGGAATTAACCAAAGGCTCAGCATGCCGTGCCGGAACCAGATTAGGGCCTGAAGCAATCCTGCGGTGCTGTGGCCAGCTCACAAGAAAGCGAGTTGAAGAAAGGAGCTCAGGGGCACTGTAATTCACAAACTTGCAGAGTTATAAATGACAGCTATCATCCAAAAATATACTGAAGTAAGGCTGCCAAGAGGACTTGAAAGCGGGGCAGAACTGCAGGAAAACAATTTCAGGAGGTACACTGGAATTGCATTTAAAGCATAGGAAAAGAGGCAAAACGTCGACAATGATGCACTTGGCCAAAAAGGGCGTATGCGTTTTTTCCTGAATATATTCAGGAAAAAACGCATACGCACTTTTTGGCCAACCAAGCAAGCTTGCAAAGGAAATCTGCACTACAATGAAGTCTCACTTCCCCCCGGTCAAAAGGGCCAACTGAAAAAAGTGTAAAATCCAGAAAGGCAGGACAGGCCATGGAGAACTGGGAGCCTTGTTATGCTGATGGGCGGGATGTATATTGCCAACAGCCAAACGGGAGAAGTGTATGGTGTTTCCTGAAACATCTAAAAAACAAAGCAACAGAGCCTAGGGCACTTCCACTTATGGCCCTATAGCTTAGGGAAATTAAAATCAAAAAGACACAGCCACCCCAAAGTTTGGGACGGATCTGTTTACAAGAAACTCGTTTACGGGACAAGTTCTATATCACAGAAAGTGAAAAATGGATAAAGAAGTTGTGGGACTTACGTACAATGCAATATCACTCAGCAATGAAATCTATGTCATCAGGCGCATAGCAGCATAATGAGTGGATTCAGGTATGATGATTCTAACTGAAATAAGTCACACAGAAAAAGAAACATCATAAGATATCACTAATACACGGAATGTAAACTTGGCTACACAGGAACTGGATTACAAAACAGAACAGGGTCTCAAATTTAGAAAACCAACTTATGCTTGCTTAAGGGGAAAGGTGAGTTGGGGTGCTGCATAAAACCAGAGACTGCAATGAGCACAGATAAACTTCCTTAAGCCAAATATGTAATAGACAAGAGCTACTCCTTGCTCAACGAAATGGACTAAACACCCCATATTAAACGCCTAAGAATGTACCTGACTAGTAAGTATCTTAAAACCTATGGATCACTATGTCTCCGAAAGAGAATCAAGCGTGTGTACAGGGGCATAAACGCAGCAGTGATAGGATTGGAGAGGTTCGGTGAGCAAATGAAGACCGTTTGAAGTCATATTGCATGGGACCCATTCCACGGGTCTCAACTCTCCAGGTTTAAGGGATTCTTCCTTCAGCTAAATCATGCATGTGGAACCCAGAGTATGATCAACCGTGTGATCGGGAGACGTGTTCCAATATGTCTCAGTTCTCGTCCCCTGGTACTCGGGTGCAACATTGCAGACGCTTTACTAACACTCTCCCGACTTGGAGAGTCAGTGCCTTTAACATCCTGTTTGGCCCAGTTTGCAATTTCTGCGGAAGATGAACAGGAATAGGGAGAACCAATGAGAGACTAGCTGGAGGTGTCTGGACGGGCAAATTTAACTCTCATTTCCGACCAGGAAGAGGAATTAACCAAAGGCTCAGCATGCCGTGCCGGAACCAGATTAGGGCCTGAAGCAATCCTGCGGTGTTGCGGCCAGCTCACAAGAAAGCGAGTTGAAGAAAGGAGCTCAGGGGCACTGTAATTCACAAACCTGCAGAGTTATAAATGACAGCTATGGTCCAAAAATATACTGAAGTAAGGCTGCCAAGAGGACTTGAAAGCGGGGCAGAACTGCAGGAAACCAATTTCAGGAGGTACACTGGAATTGCATTTAAAGCATAGGAAAAGAGGCAAAACGTTGACAGTGATGCACTTGGCCAAAAAGGGCGTATGCGTTTTGTCCTGAATATATTCAGGACAAATCGCATACGCCCTTTTTGCCCAACCAAGCAAGCTTGCAAAGTAAATCTGCACTACAATGAAGTCTCACTTCCCCCCGGTCAAAAGGGCCATCTGAATAAAGTGTAAAATCCAGAAAGGCAGGACAGTCCATGGAGAACTGGGAGCCTTGTTATGCTGATGGGTGGGATGTAAATTGCCAACAGCCACTCGGGAGAAGTGTATGGTGTTTCCTGAAACATCTAAAAAACAAAGCAACACAGCCTAGGGCACTTCCACTTATGGTCCTAAAGCTTAGGGAAATTAAAATGAAAAAGACACAGCCACCCCAAAATTTGGGACGGCTCTGTTTACAAGAACCTCGTTTATGGTACAAGTTCAATATCCCAGAAAGTGCAAAATGGATAAAGAAGTTGTGGTACTTACGTACAATGCAATATCACTCAGCAATGAAATCTATGTCATAAGGCCCGTAGCAGCATAATGAGTGGATTCAGGTATGATGATTATAACTGAAATAAGTCACACAGAAAAAGAAACATCATAAGATATCACTAATACACGGAATGTAAACATGGCTACACAGGAACTGGAATACAAAACAGAACAGGGTCTCAAATTTAGAAAACCAACTTATGCTTGCTTAAGGGGAAAGGTGAGTTGGGGTGCTGCATAAAACCAGAGATTGAAATGAGCACAGATAAAGTTCCTTAAGCCAAATATGTAATAGACAAGAGCTACTCCTTGCTCAACGAAATGGACTCAACACCCCATATTAAACGCCTAAGCATGTACCTGACTAGTAAGTATCTTAAAACCTATGGATTGCTATGTCTCCAAAAGAGAATCAAGCGTGTGTACAGGGGCATAAACGCAGCAGTGATAGGATTGGAGAGGTTCGGTGAGCAAATGAAGACCCTTTGAAGTCATATTGCATGGTACCCATTCCACGGGTCTCAACTCTCTAGGTTTAAGGGATTCTTCCTTCAGCTAAAGCATGCATGTTGAACCCAGAGTATGATCAACCGTGTGATCGGGAGACGTGTTCCAGTATGTCTCAGTTCTTGTCCCCTGGTACTCGGGTGCAACATTCCAGACACTTTACTAACACTCTCCTGACTTGGAGAGTCAGTGCCTTTAACCTCCTGTTTGGCCCAGTTTGCAATTTCTGCGGAAAATGAAGAAGAATAGGGAGGACCAATGAGTGAGTAGCTGGAGGTGTCCGGACGGGCAAATTTAACTCTCATTTCCCACCAGGAAGAGGAGTTAACCAAAAGCTCAGCATGACGTGCCAGAACCAGATTACGGCCTGAAGCTATCCTGTGGTGTTGCGGCCAGCTCACAAGAAAGCGAGTTGAAGAAAGGAGCTCAGGGGAACTGTAATTCAGAAACCTGCAGAGTTATAAATGACAGCTATCGTCCAAAAATATACTGAAGTAAGGCTGCCAAGCGGACTTGAAAGCGGGGCAGAATTGCAGGAAACCGATTTCAGGAGGTAGACTGGAATTGCATTTAAAGCATAGGAAAAGAAGCAGAACGTCGACAATGATGCACTTGGCCAAAAAGGGCGTATGCGTTTTTTCCTGAATATATTCTGAAAAAAACGCATACGCCGTTTTTGGCCAACCAAGCAAGCTTGCAAAAGAAATCTGCACTACAATGAAGTCTCACTTCCCCCCGGTCAAAAGGGCCATCTGAAAAAAGTGTAAAATCCAGAAAGGCAGGACAGGCCATGGAGAACTGGGAGCCTTGTTATGCTGATGGGCGGGATGTACATTCCCAAAAGCAAATGGGAGAAGTGTATGCTGATTCCTGAAACATTTAAAAAACAAAGCAACAGAGCCTAGGGCATTTCCACTTATGGTCCTATAGCTTAGGGAAATTAAAATCAAAAAGACACAGCCACCCCAAAGTTTGGGACGGCTCTGTTTACAAGAACCTCGTTTACAGTACAAGTTCAATATCGCAGAAAGCGAGAAATGGATAAAGAAGTTGTGGTACTTACGTACAATGCAATATCACTCAGCAATGAAATCTATGTCATGAGGCCCGTAGCAGCATACTGAGTGGATTCAGGTATGATGATTCTAACTGAAATAAGTCACACAGAAAAAGAAACATCATAAGATATCACTAATACACGGAATGTAAACTTGGCTACACAGGAACTGGATTACAAAAGAGAACAGGGTCTCAAATTTAGAAAACCAACTTATGATTGCTTAAGGGGAAAGGTGAGTTGGGGTGCTGCATAAAACCAGAGATTGAAATGAGCACAGATAAAGTTCCTTAAGCCAAATATGGAATAGACAAGAGCTACTCCTTGCTCAACGAAATGGACTCAACACCCCATATTAAACGCCTAAGAATGTACCTGACTAGTAAGTATCTTAAAACCTATGGATTGCCATGTCTCCGAAAGAGAATCAAGCGTGTGTACAGGGGCATAAACGCAGCAGTGATAGGATTGGAGAGGTTCGGTGAGCAAATGAAGACCCTTTGATGTCATATTGCATGGTACCCATTCCACGGGTCTCAACTCTCCAGGTTTAAGGGATTCTTCCTTCAGCTGAAACATGCATCTGGAACCCAGAGTATGATCAACCGTGTGATCGGGAGACGTGTTCCAATATGTCTCAGTTCTCGTCCCCTGGTACTCGGGTACAACATTCCAGACGCTTTACTAACACTCTCCCGACTTGGAGAGTCAGTGCCTTTAACGTCCTGTTTGGCCCAGTTTGCAATTTCTGCGGAAGATGGACAGGAATAGGGAGGACCAATGAGAGACTAGCTGGAGGTGCCTGGATGGGCAAATTTAACTCTCATTTCCCACCAGGAAGAGGAATTAACCAAAGGCTCAGCGTGCCATGGCGGAACAAGATTAGGGCCTGAAGCAATCCTGCGGTGTTGCGGCCAGCTCACAAGAAAGCGAGTTGAAGAAAGGAGCTCGGGGCACTGTAATTCACAATCCTGCAGAGTTATAAATCACAGCTATGTTTCAAAAATATACTGAAGTAAGGCTGCCAAGAGGACTTGAAAGCGGGGCAGAACTGCAGGAAACCGATTTTAGGAGGTAGACTGGAATTGCATTTAAAGCATAGGAAAAGAGGCAAAACGTCGACAATGATGCACTTGGCCAAAAAGGGCGTATGCGTTTTTTCCTGAATATATTCAGGAAAAAACGCATACGCCCTTTTTGGCCAACCAAGCAAGCTTGCAAAGGAAATCTGCACTGCAATGAAGTCTCACTTCCCCCCGGTCAAAAGGGCCAACTGAAAAAAGTGTAAAATCCAGAAAGGCAGGACAGGCCATGGAGAACTGGGAGCCTTGTTTTGCTGATGGGCGGGATGTATATTGCCAACAGCCACTCGGGAGAAGTGTATGGTGTTTCCTGAAACATCTAAAAAACAAAGCAACAGAGCCTAGGGCACTTCCACTTATGGCCCTATAGCTTAGGGAAATTAACATCAAAAAGACACAGCCACCCCAAAGTTTGGGACGGCTCTGTTTAAGGGAACCTCGTTTATGGGACAAGTTCAATATTGCAGAAAGCGAAAAATGGATAAAGAAGTTGTGGTACTTACGTACAATGCAATATCACTCAGCAATGAAATCTATGTCATCAGGCCCGTAGCAGCATAATGAGTGGATTCAGGTATGATGATTCTAACTGAAATAAGTCACACAGAAAAAGAAACATCATAAGATATCACTAATACACGGAATGTAAACTTGCTACACAGGAACAGAGTTACAAAACAGAATAAGGTCTCAAATTTAGAAAACCAACTTATGCTTGCTTAAGGGGAAAGGTGAGTTGGGGTGCTGCATAAAACCAGAGATTGAAATGAGCACAGATAAAGTTCCTTAAGCCAAATATGGAATAGACAAGAGCTACTCCTTGCTCAACGAGATGGACTCAACACCCCATATTAAACGCCTAAGTATGTACCTGACTAGTAAGTATCTTAAAACCTATGGATTGCTATGTCTCCAAAAGAGAATCAAGCGTGTGTACAGGGGCATAAACACAGCAGTGATAGGATTGGAGAGGTTCGGTGAGCTAATGAAGACCCTTTGAAGTCATATTGCATGGTACCTATTCGACGGGTCTCAACTCTCCAGGTTTAAGGGATTCTTCCTTCAGCTAAAACACGCATGTGGAACCCAGAGTATGATCAACCGTGTGATCGGGAGATGTGTTCAAATATGTCTCAGTTCCCGTCCCCTGGTTCTCGGGTGCAACATTCCAGATGCTTTACTAACACTCTCCCGACTTGGAGAGTCAGTGCCTTTAACCTCCTGTTTGGCCAAGTTTGCAATTTCTGTGGAAGATGAACAGGAATAGTGAGGACCAATGAGAGACTAGTTGGAGGTGTCTGGACAGGCAAATTTAACTCTCATTTCCCACCAGGAAGAGGAATTAACCAAAGGCTCAGCATCCCGTGCCAGAACCAGATTAGGGCCTGAAGCAATCCTGCAGTGTTGCGGGCAGCTCAAAAGAAAGCGAATTGAAGAAAGGAGCTCAGGGGCACTGTAATTCACAAACCTGCAGAGTTATAAATGACAGCTATCGTCCAAAAATATACTGAAGTAAGGCTGCCAAGAGGACTTGAAAGCGGGGCAAAATTGCAGGAAATCGATTTCTGGAGGTCGACTGGAATTGCATTAAAGCGTAGGAAAAGAGGCAGAACGTCCACAATGATGCACTTGAACAAAACGGCGTATGCGTTTTTTCCTGAATATATTCAGGAAAAAACGCATATGCCCTTTTTGGCCAACCAAGCAAGCTTGCAAAGGAAATCTGCACTACAATGAAGTCTCACTTCCCCTGGTAAAAAGGGCCATCTGAAAAAAGTGTAAAATCCAGAAAGGCAGTACAGGCCATGGAGAACTGGGAGCCTGGTTATGCTGATGAGTGGGATGTAAATTGCCAACAGCCACTCGGGAAAAGTGTATGGTGTTTCCTGAAACATCTAAAAAACAAAGCAACAGAGCCTAGGGCACTTCCACTTATGGTGCTATAGCTTAGGGAAATTAAAATCAAAAAGACACAGCCACCCCAAAGTTTGGGACGGCTCTGTTTACAAGAACCTCGTTTACGGGACAAGTTCAATATTGCAGAAAGCGAAAAATGGATAAAGAAGTTGTGGTACATACGTACAATGCAATATCACTCAGCAATGACATCTATGTCATCAGGCTGTAGCAGCATAATGAGTGGATTCAGGTATGATGATTCTAACTGAAATAAGTCACACAGAAAAAGAAACATCATAAGATATCACTAATACACGGAATGTAAACTTGCTACAAAGGAACTGAATTACAAAACAGAAGAGGGTCTCAAATTTAGAAAACCAACTTATGCTTGCTTAAGGGGAAAGGTGAGTTGGGGTGCTGCATAAAACCAGAGATTGAAATGAGCACAGATAATGTTCCTTAAGCCAAATATGGAATAGACAAGAGATACTCCTTGCTCAACGAAATGGACTCAACACCCCATATTAAACGCCTAAGATGTATCTGACTAGTAAGTATCTTAAAACCTATGGATTGTTATGTCTGCGAATGAGTATCAAGCATGTGTACAGGGGCATAAAAGCAGCACTGATAGGATTGGAGAGGTTCAGTGAGCAAATGAAGACCCTTTGAAGTCATATTGCATGGTACCCATTCCACGGATCTCAACTCTCCAGGTTTAAGGGATTCTTCCTTCAGCTAAAACACGCATGTGGAACCCAGAGTATGATCAACCGTGTGATAGGGAGACGTGTTCAAATATGTTTCAGTGTTCGTCCCCTGGTACTCGGGTGCAACATTCCAGATGCTTTACTAACACTCTCCCGATTTGGAAAGTCAGTGACTTTAACCTCCTGTTTGGCCCAGTTTGCAATTTCTGCGGAAGATGAACAGGAATAGGGAGAACCAATGAGAGACAAGATGGAGGTGTCTGGACGGGCAAATTTAACTCTCATTTCCCACCAGGAAGAGGAATTAACCAAAGGCTCAGCGGTGCCGTGCCGGAACCAGATTAGGGCCTGAAGCAATCCTGCGGTGTTGCGGCCAGCTCACAAGAAAGCGAGTTGAAGAAAGGAGCTCAGGGGCACTGTAATTCACAAACCTGCAGACTTATAAATGACAGCTATCGTCCAAAAATATACTGAAGTAAGGCTGCCAAGAGGACTTGAAAGCGGGCAGAATTGCAGGAAACCGATTTCAGGAGGTAGACTGGAATTGCATTTAAAGCATAGGAAAAGAGGAAGAACGTCCACAATGATGCACTTGGCCAAAAATGTCTTATGCGTTTTTTCTTGGAATATATTCAGGAAAAAACGCATACGCCATTTTTGGCCAACCAAGCAAGCTTGCAAAGGAAATCTGCACTACAATGAAGTCTCACTTCCCCCCAGTCAAAAGGGTCATCTGAAAAAATTATAAAATCCAGAAAGGCAGGACAGGCCATGGAGAACTGGGAGCCCTGTTATGCTGATGGGCGGGATGTAAATTGCCAACAGCCACTCGGGAGAAGTGTATGGTGTTTCCTGAAACATCTAAAAAACAAAGCAACAGAGCCTAGGTCAAATCCACTTATGGTCCTATAGCTTAGGGAAATTAAAATCAAAAAGACACAGCCACCCCAAAGTTTGGGATGACTCTGTTTACAAGAACCTCGTTTATGGTACATGTTCAATATCGCAGAAAGCGAAAAATGGATAAAGAAGTTGTGGTACTTACGTACAATGCAATATCACTCAGCAATGAAATCTATGTCAACAGGCCCATAGCAGAAAATGAGTGGGTTCAGGTATGATGATTCTAACTGAAATAAGTCACACAGAAAAAGAAACATCATAAGATATCACTAATACACGGAATATAAACTTGGCTACACAGGAACTGGATTACAAAACAGAACAGGGTCTCAAATTTAGAAAACCAACTTATGCTTGCTTAAGGGGAAAGGTGAGTTGGGGTGCTGCATAAAACCAGAGATTGAAATGAGCACAGATAAAGTTCCTTAAGCCAAATATGGAATAGACAAGAGCTACTCCTTGCTCAACGAGATGGACTCAACACCCCATATTAAACGCCTAAGTATGTACCTGACTAGTAAGTATCTTAAAACCTATGGATTGCTATGTCTCCAAAAGAGAATCAAGCGTGTGTACAGGGGCATAAACACAGCAGTGATAGGATTGGAGAGGTTCGGTGAGCAAATGAAGACCCTTTGAAGTCATATTGCATGGTACCTATTCGACGGGTCTCAACTCTCCAGGTTTAAGGGATTCTTCCTTCAGCTAAAACACGCATGTGGAACCCAGAGTATGATCAACCGTGTGATCGGGAGATGTGTTCAAATATGTCTCAGTTCCCGTCCCCTGGTTCTCGGGTGCAACATTCCAGATGCTTTACTAACACTCTCCCGACTTGGAGAGTCAGTGCCTTTAACCTCCTGTTTGGCCAAGTTTGCAATTTCTGTGGAAGATGAACAGGAATAGTGAGGACCAATGAGAGACTAGTTGGAGGTGTCTGGACAGGCAAATTTAACTCTCATTTCCCACCAGGAAGAGGAATTAACCAAAGGCTCAGCATCCCGTGCCAGAACCAGATTAGGGCCTGAAGCAATCCTGCAGTGTTGCGGGCAGCTCAAAAGAAAGCGAATTGAAGAAAGGAGCTCAGGGGCACTGTAATTCACAAACCTGCAGAGTTATAAATGACAGCTATCGTCCAAAAATATACTGAAGTAAGGCTGCCAAGAGGACTTGAAAGCGGGGCAAAATTGCAGGAAATCGATTTCTGGAGGTCGACTGGAATTGCATTTAAAGCGTAGGAAAAGAGGCAGAACGTCCACAATGATGCACTTGAACAAAAACGGCGTATGCGTTTTTTCCTGAATATATTCAGGAAAAAACGCATATGCCCTTTTTGGCCAACCAAGCAAGCTTGCAAAGGAAATCTGCACTACAATGAAGTCTCACTTCCCCCTGGTAAAAAGGGCCATCTGAAAAAAGTGTAAAATCCAGAAAGGCAGTACAGGCCATGGAGAACTGGGAGCCTGGTTATGCTGATGAGTGGGATGTAAATTGCCAACAGCCACTCGGGAAAAGTGTATGGTGTTTCCTGAAACATCTAAAAAACAAAGCAACAGAGCCTAGGGCACTTCCACTTATGGTGCTATAGCTTAGGGAAATTAAAATCAAAAAGACACAGCCACCCCAAAGTTTGGGACGGCTCTGTTTACAAGAACCTCGTTTACGGGACAAGTTCAATATTGCAGAAAGCGAAAAATGGATAAAGAAGTTGTGGTACATACGTACAATGCAATATCACTCAGCAATGACATCTATGTCATCAGGCCTGTAGCAGCATAATGAGTGGATTCAGGTATGATGATTCTAACTGAAATAAGTCACACAGAAAAAGAAACATCATAAGATATCACTAATACACGGAATGTAAACTTGCTACAAAGGAACTGAATTACAAAACAGAAGAGGGTCTCAAATTTAGAAAACCAACTTATGCTTGCTTAAGGGGAAAGGTGAGTTGGGGTGCTGCATAAAACCAGAGATTGAAATGAGCACAGATAATGTTCCTTAAGCCAAATATGGAATAGACAAGAGATACTCCTTGCTCAACGAAATGGACTCAACACCCCATATTAAACGCCTAAGAATGTATCTGACTAGTAAGTATCTTAAAACCTATGGATTGTTATGTCTGCGAATGAGTATCAAGCATGTGTACAGGGGCATAAAAGCAGCACTGATAGGATTGGAGAGGTTCAGTGAGCAAATGAAGACCCTTTGAAGTCATATTGCATGGTACCCATTCCACGGATCTCAACTCTCCAGGTTTAAGGGATTCTTCCTTCAGCTAAAACACGCATGTGGAACCCAGAGTATGATCAACCGTGTGATAGGGAGACGTGTTCAAATATGTTTCAGTGTTCGTCCCCTGGTACTCGGGTGCAACATTCCAGATGCTTTACTAACACTCTCCCGATTTGGAAAGTCAGTGACTTTAACCTCCTGTTTGGCCCAGTTTGCAATTTCTGCGGAAGATGAACAGGAATAGGGAGAACCAATGAGAGACAAGATGGAGGTGTCTGGACGGGCAAATTTAACTCTCATTTCCCACCAGGAAGAGGAATTAACCAAAGGCTCAGCGTGCCGTGCCGGAACCAGATTAGGGCCTGAAGCAATCCTGCGGTGTTGCGGCCAGCTCACAAGAAAGCGAGTTGAAGAAAGGAGCTCAGGGGCACTGTAATTCACAAACCTGCAGACTTATAAATGACAGCTATCGTCCAAAAATATACTGAAGTAAGGCTGCCAAGAGGACTTGAAAGCGGGGCAGAATTGCAGGAAACCGATTTCAGGAGGTAGACTGGAATTGCATTTAAAGCATAGGAAAAGAGGAAGAACGTCCACAATGATGCACTTGGCCAAAAATGTCTTATGCGTTTTTTCCTGAATATATTCAGGAAAAAACGCATACGCCATTTTTGGCCAACCAAGCAAGCTTGCAAAGGAAATCTGCACTACAATGAAGTCTCACTTCCCCCCAGTCAAAAGGGTCATCTGAAAAAATTATAAAATCCAGAAAGGCAGGACAGGCCATGGAGAACTGGGAGCCCTGTTATGCTGATGGGTGGGATGTAAATTGCCAACAGCAACTCGGGAGAAGTGTATGGTGTTTCCTGAAACATCTAAAAAACAAAGCAACAGAGCCTAGGTCAAATCCACTTATGGTCCTATAGCTTAGGGAAATTAAAATCAAAAAGACACAGCCACCCCAAAGTTTGGGATGACTCTGTTTACAAGAACCTCGTTTATGGTACATGTTCAATATCGCAGAAAGCGAAAAATGGATAAAGAAGTTGTGGTACTTACGTACAATGCAATATCACTCAGCAATGAAATCTATGTCAACAGGCCCATAGCAGAAAATGAGTGGGTTCAGGTATGATGATTCTAACTGAAATAAGTCACACAGAAAAAGAAACATCATAAGATATCACTAATACACGGAATATAAACTTGGCTACACAGGAACTGGATTACAAAACAGAACAGGGTCTCAAATTTAGAAAACCAACTTATGCTTGCTTAAGGGGAAAGGTGAGTTGGGGTGCTGCATAAAACCAGAGATTGAAATGAGCACAGATAAAGTTCCTTAAGCCAAATATGTAATAGACAAGAGCTACTCCTTGCTCAACGAAATGGACTCAACACCCCATATTAAACGCCTAAGAATGTACCTGACTAGGAAGTATCTTAAAACCTATGGATCGCTATGTCTCCGAAAGAGAATCAAGCGTGTGTACAGGGGCATAAACGCAGCAGTGATAGGATTGGAGAGGTTCGGTGAGCAAATGAAGACCCTTTGAAGTCATATTGCATGGTACCCATTCCACGGTTCTCAACTCTCTAGGTTTAAGGGATTCTTCCTTCAGCTGAAACATGCATGTGGAACGCAGAGTATGATCAACCGTGTGATCAGGAGACGTGTTCAAATATGTCTCAGTTTTCGTCCCCTGGTACTCGGGTGCAACATTCCAGACGCTTTACTAACACTCTCCCGACTTGGAGAGTCAGTGCCTTTAACCTCCTGTTTGGCCCAGTTTGCAATTTCTGCGGAAGATGAACAGGAATAGGGAGGACCAATGAGAGACTAGCTGGAGGTGTCTGGACGGGCAAATTTAACTCTCATTTCCCACCAGGAAGAGGAATTAACCAAAGGCTCAGCGTGCCATGCCGGAACCACATTAGGACCTGAAGCAATCCTGCGGTGTTGCGGCCAGCTCACAAGAAAGCGAGTTGAAGAAAGGAGCTCAGGGGCACTGTAATTCACAAACCTGCAGAGTTATAAATGACAGCTATCATCCAAAAATATACTGAAGTAAGGCTGCCAAGAGGACTTGAAAGCGGGGCAGAACTGCAGGAAACCGATTTTAGGAGGTAGACTGGAATTGCATTTAAAGCATAGGAAAAGAGGCAAAACGTCGACAATGATGCACTTGGCCAAAAAGGGCGTATGCGTTTTTTCCTGAATATATTCAGGAAAAAACGCATACGCCCTTTTTGGCCAACCAAGCAAGCTTGCAAAGGAAATCTGCACTGCAATGAAGTCTCACTTCCCCCCGGTCAAAAGGGCCAACTGAAAAAAGTGTAAAATCCAGAAAGGCAGGACAGGCCATGGAGAACTGGGAGCCTTGTTTTGCTGATGGGCGGGATGTATATTGCCAACAGCCACTCGGGAGAAGTGTATGGTGTTTCCTGAAACATCTAAAAAACAAAGCAACAGAGCCTAGGGCACTTCCACTTATGGCCCTATAGCTTAGGGAAATTAACATCAAAAAGACACAGCCACCCCAAAGTTTGGGACGGCTCTGTTTACAAGAAACTCGTTTATGGGACAAGTTCAATATCACAGAAAATGAAAAATGGATAAAGAAATTGTGGGACTTACGTACAATGCAATATCACTCAGCAATGAAATCTATGTCATCAGGCGCATAGCAGCATAATGAGTGGATTCAGGTATGATGATTCTAACTGAAATAAGTCACACAGAAAAAGAAACATCATAAGATATCACTAATACACGGAATGTAAACTTGGCTACACAGGAACTGGATTACAAAACAGAACAGGGTCTCAAATTTAGAAAACCAACTTATGCTTGCTTAAGGGGAAAGGTGAGTTGGGGTGCTGCATAAAACCAGAGATTGAAATGAGCACAGATAAAGTTCCTTAAGCCAAATATGTAATAGACAAGAGCTACTCCTTGCTCAACGGAATGGACTCAACACCCCATATTAAACGCCTAAGAATGTACCTGACTAGTAAGTATCTTAAAACCTATGGATCACTATGTCTCCGAAAGAGAATCAAGCGTGTGTACAGGGGCATAAACGCAGCAGTGATAGGATTGGAGAGGTTCGGTGAGCAAATGAAGACCCTTTGAAGTCATATTGCATGGTACCCATTCCACGGGTCTCAACTCTCCAGGTTTAAGGGATTCTTCCTTCAGCTAAATCATGCATGTGGAACCCAGAGTATGATCAACCGTGTGATCGGGAGACGTGTTCCAATATGTCTCAGTTCTCGTCCCCTGGTACTCGGGTGCAACATTCCAGAAGGTTTACTAACACTCTCCCGACTTGGAGAGTCAGTGCCTTTAACCTCCTGTTTGGCCCAGTTTGCAATTTCTGCGGAAGATGAACAGGAATAGGGAGAACCAATGTGAGATTAGCTGGAGGTGTCTGGACGGGCAAATTTAACTCTCATTTCCCACCAGGAAGAGGAATTAACCAAAGGCTCAGCATGCCGTGCCGGAATCAGATTAGGGCCTGAAGCAATCCTGCGGTGTTGCGGCCAGCTCACAAGAAAGCCAGTTGAAGAGAGGAGCTCAGGGGCACTGTAATTCACAAACCTGCAGAGTTATAAATGACAGCTATCGTCCAAAAATATACTGAAGTAAGGCTGCCAAGAGGACTTGAAAGCGGGGCAGAACTGCAGGAAACCGATTTCAGGAGGTAGACTGGATTCGATTTAAAGCATAGGAAAAGAGGCAGAACGTCGACAATGATGCATTTGGCCAAAACGGGCGTATGCGTTTTTTTCTGAATATATTCAGGAAAAGACGTATACGCCCTTTTTGGCCAACCAAGCAAGCTTGCAAAGGAAATCTGCACTACAATGAAGTCTCACTTCCCCCCGGTCAAAAGGGCCATCTGAAAAAAGTGTAAAATCCAGAAAGGCAGGACAGGCCATGGAGAACTGGGAGCCTTGTTATGCTGATGGGTGGGATGTAAATTGCCAACAGCCACTCGGGAGAAGTGTATGGTGTTTCCTGAAACATCTAAAAAACAAAGCAACAGAGCCTAGGGCACTTCCACTTATGGTCCTATAGCTTAGGGAAATTAAAATCAAAAAGACACAGCCACCCCAAAGTTTGGGATGGCTCTGTTTACAAGAACATCGTTTATGGTACAAGTTCAATATCGCAGAAAGCAAAAAATGGATAAAGAAGTTGTGGTACTTACGTACAATGCAATATCACTCAGCAATGAAATCTATGTCATCAGGCCCATAGCAGCATAATGAGTGGATTCAGGTATGATGATTCTAACTGAAATAAGTCACACAGAAAAAGAAACATCATAAGATATCACTAATACACGGAATGTAAACTTGGCTACACAGGAACTGGATTACAAAACAGAACAGGGTCTCAAATTTAGAAAACCAACTTATGCTTGCTTAAGGGGAAAGGTGAGTTGGGGTGCTGCATAAAACCAGAGATTGAAATGAGCACAGATAAAGTTCCTTAAGCCAAATATGTAATAGACAAGAGCTACTCCTTGCTCAACGAAATGGACTCAACACCCCATATAAAACGCCTAAGAATGTACCTGACTAGTAAGTATCTTAAAACCTATGGATCACTATGTCTCCGAAAGAGAATCAAGCGTGTGTACAGGGGCATAAACGCAGCAGTGATAGGATTGGAGAGGTTTTGTGAGCAAATGAAGACCCTTTGAAGTCATATTGCATGGTACCCATTCCACGGGTCTCAACTCTCCAGGTTTAAGGGATTCTTCCTTCAGCTAAATCATGCATGTGGAACCCAGAGTATGATCAACCGTGTGATCGGAAGACGTGTTCCAATATGTCTCAGTTCTCATCCCCTGGTACTCGGGTGCAACATTCCAGACGCTTTACTAACACTCTCCCGACTTGGAGAGTCAGTGCCTTTAACCTCCTGTTTGGCCCATTTTGCAATTTCTGCGGAAGATGAACAGGAATAGGGAGAACCAATGAGAGACTAGCTGGAGGTGTCTGGACGGGCAAATTTAACTCATTTCCCACCAGGAAGAGGAATTAACCAAAGGCTCAGCATGCCGTGCCGGAACCAGATTAGGGCCTGAAGCAATCCTGCGGTGCTGTGGCCAGCTCACAAGAAAGCGAGTTGAAGAAAGGAGCTCAGGGGCACTGTAATTCACAAACTTGCAGAGTTATAAATGACAGCTATCATCCAAAAATATACTGAAGTAAGGCTGCCAAGAGGACTTGAAAGCGGGGCAGAACTGCAGGAAAACAATTTCAGGAGGTACACTGGAATTGCATTTAAAGCATAGGAAAAGAGGCAAAACGTCGACAATGATCCACTTGGCCAAAAAGGGCGTATGCGTTTTTTCCTGAATATATTCAGGAAAAAACGCATATGCACTTTTTGGCCAACCAAGCAAGCTTGCAAAGGAAATCTGCACTACAATGAAGTCTCACTTCCCCCCGGTCAAAAGGGCCAACTGAAAAAAGTGTAAAATCCAGAAAGGCAGGACAGGCCATGGAGAACTGGGAGCCTTGTTATGCTGATGGGCGGGATGTATATTGCCAACAGCCAAACGGGAGAAGTGTATGGTGTTTCCTGAAACATCTAAAAAACAAAGCAACAGAGCCTAGGGCACTTCCACTTATGGCCCTATAGCTTAGGGAAATTAAAATCAAAAAGACACAGCCACCCCAAAGTTTGGGACGGATCTGTTTACAAGAAACTCGTTTACGGGACAAGTTCTATATCACAGAAAGTGAAAAATGGATAAAGAAGTTGTGGGACTTACGTACAATGCAATATCACTCAGCAATGAAATCTATGTCATCAGGCGCATAGCAGCATAATGAGTGGATTCAGGTATGATGATTCTAACTGAAATAAGTCACACAGAAAAAGAAACATCATAAGATATCACTAATACACGGAATGTAAACTTGGCTACACAGGAACTGGATTACAAAACAGAACAGGGTCTCAAATTTAGAAAACCAACTTATGCTTGCTTAAGGGGAAAGGTGAGTTGGGGTGCTGCATAAAACCAGAGACTGCAATGAGCACAGATAAACTTCCTTAAGCCAAATATGTAATAGACAAGAGCTACTCCTTGCTCAACGAAATGGACTAAACACCCCATATTAAACGCCTAAGAATGTACCTGACTAGTAAGTATCTTAAAACCTATGGATCACTATGTCTCCGAAAGAGAATCAAGCGTGTGTACAGGGGCATAAACGCAGCAGTGATAGGATTGGAGAGGTTCGGTGAGCAAATGAAGACCGTTTGAAGTCATATTGCATGGGACCCATTCCACGGGTCTCAACTCTCCAGGTTTAAGGGATTCTTCCTTCAGCTAAATCATGCATGTGGAACCCAGAGTATGATCAACCGTGTGATCGGGAGACGTGTTCCAATATGTCTCAGTTCTCGTCCCCTGGTACTCGGGTGCAACATTGCAGACGCTTTACTAACACTCTCCCGACTTGGAGAGTCAGTGCCTTTAACATCCTGTTTGGCCCAGTTTGCAATTTCTGCGGAAGATGAACAGGAATAGGGAGAACCAATGAGAGACTAGCTGGAGGTGTCTGGATGGGCAAATTTAACTCTCATTTCCGACCAGGAAGAGGAATTAACCAAAGGCTCAGCATGCCGTGCCAGAACCAGATTAGGGCCTGAAGCAATCCTGCGGTGTTGCGGCCAGCTCACAAGAAAGCGAGTTGAAGAAAGGAGCTCAGGGGCACTGTAATTCACAAACCTGCAGAGTTATAAATGACAGCTATGGTCCAAAAATATACTGAAGTAAGGCTGCCAAGAGGACTTGAAAGCGGGGCAGAACTGCAGGAAACCAATTTCAGGAGGTACACTGGAATTGCATTTAAAGCATAGGAAAAGAGGCAAAACGTTGACAGTGATGCACTTGGCCAAAAAGGGCGTATGCGTTTTGTCCTGAATATATTCAGGACAAATCGCATACGCCCTTTTTGCCCAACCAAGCAAGCTTGCAAAGTAAATCTGCACTACAATGAAGTCTCACTTCCCCCCGGTCAAAAGGGCCATCTGAATAAAGTGTAAAATCCAGAAAGGCAGGACAGTCCATGGAGAACTGGGAGCCTTGTTATGCTGATGGGTGGGATGTAAATTGCCAACAGCCACTCGGGAGAAGTGTATGGTGTTTCCTGAAACATCTAAAAAACAAAGCAACACAGCCTAGGGCACTTCCACTTATGGTCCTAAAGCTTAGGGAAATTAAAATGAAAAAGACACAGCCACCCCAAAATTTGGGACGGCTCTGTTTACAAGAACCTCGTTTATGGTACAAGTTCAATATCCCAGAAAGTGCAAAATGGATAAAGAAGTTGTGGTACTTACGTACAATGCAATATCACTCAGCAATGAAATCTATGTCATAAGGCCCGTAGCAGCATAATGAGTGGATTCAGGTATGATGATTATAACTGAAATAAGTCACACAGAAAAAGAAACATCATAAGATATCACTAATACACGGAATGTAAACATGGCTACACAGGAACTGGAATACAAAACAGAACAGGGTCTCAAATTTAGAAAACCAACTTATGCTTGCTTAAGGGGAAAGGTGAGTTGGGGTGCTGCATAAAACCAGAGATTGAAATGAGCACAGATAAAGTTCCTTAAGCCAAATATGTAATAGACAAGAGCTACTCCTTGCTCAACGAAATGGACTCAACACCCCATATTAAACGCCTAAGCATGTACCTGACTAGTAAGTATCTTAAAACCTATGGATTGCTATGTCTCCAAAAGAGAATCAAGCGTGTGTACAGGGGCATAAACGCAGCAGTGATAGGATTGGAGAGGTTCGGTGAGCAAATGAAGACCCTTTGAAGTCATATTGCATGGTACCCATTCCACGGGTCTCAACTCTCTAGGTTTAAGGGATTCTTCCTTCAGCTAAAGCATGCATGTTGAACCCAGAGTATGATCAACCGTGTGATCGGGAGACGTGTTCCAGTATGTCTCAGTTCTTGTCCCCTGGTACTCGGGTGCAACATTCCAGACACTTTACTAACACTCTCCCGACTTGGAGAGTCAGTGCCTTTAACCTCCTGTTTGGCCCAGTTTGCAATTTCTGCGGAAGATGAACAGGAATAGGGAAAACCAATGAGAGACTAGCTGGAGGTGTCTGGACGGGCAAATTTAACTCTCATTTCCCACCAGGAAGAGGAATTAACCAAAGGCTCAGCGTGCTGTGCTGGAACCAGATTAGGGTCTGAAGCAATCCTGCAGTGTTGCGGCCAGCTCACAAGAAAGCGAGTTGAAGAAAGGAGCTCAGGGGCACTGTAATTCACAAACCTGCAGAGTTATAAATGACAGCTATCGTACAAAAATATACTGAAGTAAGGCTGCCAAGAGGACTTGAAAGCGGGACAGAATTGCAGGAAACCGATTTCAGGAGGGAGACTGGAATTGCATTTAAAGCATAGGAAAAGAGGCAGAACGTCGACAATGATGCACTTGGCCAAAAAGGACGTATGTGTTTTTTCCTGAATATATTCAGGAAAAAACGCATACATCCTTTTTGGCCAACCAAGCAAGCTTGGAAAGGAAATCTGCACTACAATGAAGTCTCACTTCCCCCCGGTCCAAAGGGTCATCTGAAAAAAGTGTAACGTCCAGAAAGACAGGACAGGCCATGGAGAACTGGGAGCCTTGTTATGCTGATGGGTGGGATGTAAATTGCCAACAGCCACTCACGAGAAGTGTATGGTGTTTCCTGAAACATCTAAAAAACAAAGCAACAGAGCCTAGGGCACTTCCACTTATGGTCCTATAGCTTAGGGAAATTAAAATCAAAAAGACACAGCCACCCAAATGTTTGGGACAGCTCTGTTTACAAGAACCTCGTTTACGGTACAAGTTCAATATCACAGAAAGTGAAAACTGGATAAAGAATTTGTGGTACTTATGTACAATGCAATATCACTCAGCATTGACATCTATGTCATCAGGCCTGTAGCAGCATAATGAATGGATTCAGGTATGATGATTCTAACTGAAATAAGTCACACAGAAAAAGAAACATCATAAGATATCACTAATACACGGAATGTAAACTTGGCTACACAGAACTGGATTACAAAACAGAACAGGGTCTCAAATTTAGAAAACCAACTTATGGTTGCTTAAGGGCAAAGGTTAGTTGGGGTGCTGCATAAAACCAGAGATTGAAATGAGCACAGATAAAGTTCCTTAAGCCAAATATGTAATAGACAAGAGCTACTCCTTGCTCAACTAGATGGACTCAACACCCCATATTAAATGCCTAATAATGTACCTGACTATTAAGTATCTTAAAACCTATGGATTGCTATGTCTCCGAAAGAGAATCAAGCGTGTGTACAGGGGCATAAACGCAGCAGTGATAGGATTGGAGAGGTTCGGTGAGCAAATGAAGACCCTTTGAAGTCATATTGCATGGTACCCATTCCACTGGTCTCAACTCTCCAGGTTTAAGGGATTCTTCCTTCAGCTAAAACATGCATGTGGAACCCAGAGTATGATCAACCGTGTGATCAGGAGACGTGTTCCAATATGTCTCAGTTCTCGTCCCCTGGTACTCGGGTGCAACATTCCAGACGCTTTACTAACACTCTCCCGACTTGGAGAGTCAGTGCCTTTAACCTCCTGTTTGGCCCAGTTTGCAATTTCTGCGGAAAATGAAGAAGAATAGGGAGGACCAATGAGTGAGTAGCTGGAGGTGTCCGGACGGGCAAATTTAACTCTCATTTCCCACCAGGAAGAGGAGTTAACCAAAAGCTCAGCATGACGTGCCAGAACCAGATTACGGCCTGAAGCTATCCTGTGGTGTTGCGGCCAGCTCACAAGAAAGCGAGTTGAAGAAAGGAGCTCAGGGGCACTGTAATTCACAAACCTGCAGAGTTATAAATGACAGCTATCGTCCAAAAATATACTGAAGTAAGGCTGCCAAGCGGACTTGAAAGCGGGGCAGAATTGCAGGAAACCGATTTCAGGAGGTAGACTGGAATTGCATTTAAAGCATAGGAAAAGAAGCAGAACGTCGACAATGATGCACTTGGCCAAAAAGGGCGTATGCGTTTTTTCCTGAATATATTCTGGAAAAAACGCATACGCCGTTTTTGGCCAACCAAGCAAGCTTGCAAAAGAAATCTGCACTACAATGAAGTCTCACTTCCCCCCGGTCAAAAGGGCCATCTGAAAAAAGTGTAAAATCCAGAAAGGCAGGACAGGCCATGGAGAACTGGGAGCCTTGTTATGCTGATGGGCGGGATGTACATTCCCAAAAGCAAATGGGAGAAGTGTATGCTGATTCCTGAAACATTTAAAAAACAAAGCAACAGAGCCTAGGGCATTTCCACTTATGGTCCTATAGCTTAGGGAAATTAAAATCAAAAAGACACAGCCACCCCAAAGTTTGGGACGGCTCTGTTTACAAGAACCTCGTTTACAGTACAAGTTCAATATCGCAGAAAGCGAGAAATGGATAAAGAAGTTGTGGTACTTACGTACAATGCAATATCACTCAGCAATGAAATCTATGTCATGAGGCCCGTAGCAGCATACTGAGTGGATTCAGGTATGATGATTCTAACTGAAATAAGTCACACAGAAAAAGAAACATCATAAGATATCACTAATACACGGAATGTAAACTTGGCTACACAGGAACTGGATTACAAAAGAGAACAGGGTCTCAAATTTAGAAAACCAACTTATGATTGCTTAAGGGGAAAGGTGAGTTGGGGTGCTGCATAAAACCAGAGATTGAAATGAGCACAGATAAAGTTCCTTAAGCCAAATATGGAATAGACAAGAGCTACTCCTTGCTCAACGAAATGGACTCAACACCCCATATTAAACGCCTAAGAATGTACCTGACTAGTAAGTATCTTAAAACCTATGGATTGCCATGTCTCCGAAAGAGAATCAAGCGTGTGTACAGGGGCATAAACGCAGCAGTGATAGGATTGGAGAGGTTCGGTGAGCAAATGAAGACGCTTTGATGTCATATTGCATGGTACCCATTCCACGGGTCTCAACTCTCCAGGTTTAAGGGATTCTTCCTTCAGCTGAAACATGCATCTGGAACCCAGAGTATGATCAACCGTGTGATCGGGAGACGTGTTCCAATATGTCTCAGTTCTCGTCCCCTGGTACTCGGGTACAACATTCCAGACGCTTTACTAACACTCTCCCGACTTGGAGAGTCAGTGCCTTTAACGTCCTGTTTGGCCCAGTTTGCAATTTCTGCGGAAGATGAACAGGAATAGGGAGGACCAATGAGAGACTAGCTGGAGGTGCCTGGATGGGCAAATTTAACTCTCATTTCCCACCAGGAAGAGGAATTAACCAAAGGCTCAGCGTGCCATGGCGGAACAAGATTAGGGCCTGAAGCAATCCTGCGGTGTTGCGGCCAGCTCACAAGAAAGCGAGTTGAAGAAAGGAGCTCGGGGCACTGTAATTCACAATCCTGCAGAGTTATAAATCACAGCTATGTTTCAAAAATATACTGAAGTAAGGCTGCCAAGAGGACTTGAAAGCGGGGCAGAATTGCAGGAAACCGATTTCAGGAGGGAGACTGGAATTGCATTTAAAGCATAGGAAAAGAGGCAGAACGTCCACAATGATGCACTTGGCCTAAAAGGGCATATGCATTTTTTCCTGAATATATTCAGGAAAAAACGCATACGCCCTTTTTGGCCAACAAAGCAAGCTTGCAAAGGAAATCTGCACTAAAATGAAGTCTCACTTCCCCCGGGTCACAAGGGCGATCTGAAAAATGTGTAAAATCCAGAAAGGCAGGACTGGCCATGGAGAACTGGGAGCCTTGTTATGCTGATGGGCGGGATGTAAATTGCCAACAGCTACTTGGGAGAAGTGTATGGTGTTTCCTGAAAGTTCTAAGACACAAAGCAACAGAGCCTAGGGCACTTCCACTTATGGTCCTATAGCTTAGGGAAATTAAAATCAAACAGACACAGCCACCCCAATGTTTGGGACGGCTCTGTTTACAAGAACCTCGTTTACGGTACAAGTTCAATATCGCAGAACGTGAAAAATGGATAAAGAAGTTGTGGTACTTACGTACAACGCAATATCACTCAGCAATGAAATCTATGTCATCAGACCCATAGCAGCATAATGTGTGGATTCAGTTATGATGATTCTAACTGAAATAAGTCACACAGAAAAAGAAACATCATAAGATATCACTAATACACGGAATGTAAACTTGCTACCCAGTAACTGAATTACAAAACAGAATAAGGTGTCAAATTTAGAAAACCAACTTATGCTTGCTTAAGGGGAAAGGTGAGTTGGGGTGCTGCACAAAAACACATATTGAAATGAGCACAGATAAAGTTCCTTAAGCCAAATATGGAATAGACAAGAGCTACTCCTTGCTCAACGAGATGGACTCAACACCCCATATTAAACAGCTAAGTATGTACCTGACTAGTAAGTATCTTAAAACGTATGGATTGCTATGTCTCTGAAAGAGAATCAAGTGTGTGTACAGGGGCATAAACGCAGCAGTGATACGATTGGAGAGGTTCAGTGAGCAAATGAAGACCCTTTGAAGTCATATTGCATGGTACATATTCCACGGGTCTCAACTCTCCAGGTTTAAGGGATTCTTCCTTCAGCTAAAACACGCATGTGGAACCCAGAGTATGATCAACCGTGTGATCCTGAGACGTCTTCAAATATGTCTCATTTCTCATCACCTGGTACTTGGGTGCAACACTCCAGATGCTTCACTAACCCTCTCCCGACTTGGAGAGTCAGTGCCTTTAACCTCCTGTTTGGGCCAGTTTGCAATTTCTGCGGAAGATGAACAGGAATAGGGAGAACTAATGAGAGACTAGCTGGAAGTGTCTGGACGGGCAAATTTAACTCTCATTTCCGACCAGGAAGAGGAATTAACCAAAGGCTCAGCGTGCCATGGCGGAAGAAGATTAGGGCCTGACTCAATCCTGCGGTGTTCCGGGCAGCTCACAAGAAAGCGAGTTGAAGAAAGGAGCTCAGGGGCACTGTAATTCACAAACCTGCAGAGTTATAAATGACAGCTATCGTCCAAAAATATACTGAAGTAAGGCTGCCAAGAGGACTTGAAAGCGGGGCAGAATTGCAGGAACCCGATTTCAGGAGGTAGACTGGAATTGCATTTAAAGCATAGGAAAAGAGGCAGAACGTCCACAATGACGCACTTGGCCAAAAAGGGCGTATGCGTTTTTTCCTGAATATATTCAGGAGAAAACGCATACGCCCTTTTTGGCCAACCAAGCAAGCTTGCAAAGGAAATCTGCACTACAATGTAGTCTCACTTCCCCCAGGTCAAAAGGGCCATCTGAAAAAAGTGTAAAATCCAGAAAGGCAGGACAGGCCATGGAGAACTGGGAGCCTTGTTATGCTGATGGGTGGGATGTAAACTGCCAACAGCCACTCGGGAGAAGTGTATGGTGTTTCCTGAAACATCTAAAAAACAAAGCAACAGAGCCTAGGGCACTTCCACTTATGGTCCTATAGCTTAGGGAAATTAAAATCAAAAAGACACAGCCACCCAAATGTTTGGGACGGCTCTGATTACAAGAACCTCGTTTACGGTACAAGTTCAATATCGCAGAAAGTGAAAAATGGATAAAGAAGTTGTGGTACTTACGTACAATGCAATATCACTCAGCAATGAAATCTATTTCATCAGGCCCGTAGCAGCATAATGAGTGGGTTCAGGTATGAGGATTCTAACTGAAATAAGTCACACAGAAAAAGAAACATCATAAGATATCACTAATACACGGAATGTAAACTTGCTACACAGGAACTGAATTACAAAACAGAATAAGGTCTCAAATTTAGAAAACCAACTTATGCTTGCTTAAGCGGAAAGGTGAGTTGGGGTGCTGCACGAAAACACAGATTCAAATGAGCACAGATAAAGTTCCTTAAGCCAAATATGTAATAGACAAGAGCTACTCCTTGCTCAACGAGATGGACTCAACACCCCATATTAAACGCCTAAGAATGTACCTGACTAGTAAGTATCTTAAAACCTATGGACTGCTATGTCTCTGAAAGAGAATCAAGCGTGTGTACAGGGGCATAAACGCAGCAGTGATAGGATTGGAGAGGTTCGGTGAGCAAATGAAGACCCTTTGAAGTCATATTGCATGGTACCCATTCCACGGGTCTCAACTCTCCAGGTTTAAGGGATTCTTCCTTCAGCTAAAACACGCATGTGGAACTCAGAGTATGATCAACCATGTGATCCTGAGACGTGTTCAAATATGTCTCATTTCTTGTCACCTGGTACTTGGGTGCAACATTCCAGATGCTTCACTAACACTCTCCCGACTTGGAGAGTCAGTGCCTTTAACCTCCTGTTTGGCCCAGTTTGCAATTTCTGCGGAAGATGATCAGGAATAGGGAGAACCAATGAGAGACTAGCTGGAAGTGTCTGGACGGGCAAATTTAACTCTCATTTCCGACCAGGAAGAGGAATTAACCAAAGGCTCAGCGTGCCATGGAGGAACAAGATTAGGGCCTGAATCAATCCTGTGGTGTTCCGGGCAGCTCACAAGAAAGCGAGTTGAAGAAAGGAGCTCAGGGGCACTGTAATTCACAAACCTGCAGAGTTATAAATGACAGCTATCGTCCAAAAATATACTGAAGTAAGGCTGCCAAGAGGACTTGAAAGCGGGGCAGAATTGCAGGAACCCGATTTCAGGAGGTAGACTGGAATTCCATTTAAAGCATAGGAAAAGAGGCAGAACGTCCACAATGATGCACTTGGCCAAAAAGGGCGTATGCGTTTTTTCCTGAATATATTCAGGAGAAAACGCATACGCCCTTTTTGGCCAACCAAGCAAGCTTGCAAAGGAAATCTGCACTACAATGAAGTCTCACTTCCCCCAGGTCAAAAGGGCCATCTGAAAAAAGTGTAAAATCCAGAAAGGCAGGACAGGCCATGGAGAACTGGGAGCCTTGTTATGCTGATGGGCGGGATGTAAATTGCCAACAGCCACTCGGGAGAAGTGTATGGTGTTTCCTGAAACATCTAAAAAACAAAGCAACAGAGCCTAGGGCACTTCCACTTATGGTCCTATAGCTTAGGGAAATTAAAATCAAAAAGACACAGCCACCCCAAAGTTTGGGATGGCTCTGATTACAAGAACCTCGTTTACGGTACAAGTTCAATATCGCAGAAAGTGAAAAATGGATAAAGAATTTGTGGTACTTACGTACAATGCAATATCACTCAGCAATGAAATCTATTTCATCAGGCCCGTAGCAGCATAATGAGTGGGTGCAGGTATGAGGATTCTAACTGAAATAAGTCACACAGAAAAAGAAACATCATAAGATATCACTAATACACGGAATGTAAACTTGCTACACAGGAACTGAATTACAAAACAGAATAAGGTCTCAAATTTAGAAAACCAACTTATGCTTGCTTAAGCGGAAAGGTGAGTTGGGGTGCTGCACAAAAACACAGATTCAAATGAGCACAGATAAAGTTCTTTAAGCCAAATATGTAATAGACAAGAGCTACTCCTTGCTCAACGAGATGGACTCAACACCCCATATTAAACGCCTAAGAATGTACCTGACTAGTAAGTATCGTAAAACCTATGGACTGCTATGTCTCTGAAAGAGAATCAAGCGTGTGTACAGGGGCATAAATGCAGCAGGGATAGGATTGGAGAGGTTCGGTGAGCAAATGAAGACCCTCTGAAGTCATATTGCATGGTACCCATTCCACGGGCCTCAACTCTCCAGGTTTTAGGGATTCTTCCTTCAGCTAAAACACGCATGTGGAACCCAGAGTATGATCAACCGTGTGATCCTGAGACGTGTTCAAATATGTCTCATTTCTTGTCACCTGGTACTTGGGTGCAACATTCCAGATGCTTCACTAACACTCTCCCGACTTGGAGAGTCAGTGCCTTTAACCTCCTATTTGGCCCAGTTTGCAATTTCTGCGGAAGATGAACAGGAATAGGGAGAACCAATGAGAGACTAGCTGGAGGTGTCTGGACGGGCAAATTTAACTCTCATTTCCCACCAGGAAGAGGAATTAACCAAAGGCTCAGCGTGCCGTGCCGGAACAAGATTAGGGCCTGAAGCAATCCTGCGGTGTTGCGGCCAGCTCACAAGAAAGCGAGTTGAAGAAAGGAGCTCAGGGGCACTGTAATTCACAAACCTGCAGAGTTATAAATGACAGCTATCATCCAAAAATATACTGAAGTAAGGCTGCCAAGAGGACTTGAAAGCGGGGCAGAATTGCAAGAACCCGATTTCAGGAGGTAGACTGGAATTCCATTTAAAGCATAGGAAAAGAGGCAGAACCTCCACAATGATGCACTTGGACAAAAAGGGCGTATGCGTTTTTTCCTGAATATATTCATGAGAAAACGCATACGCCCTTTTTGGCCAACCAAGCAAGCTTGCGAAGGAAATCTGCACTACAATGAAGTCTCACTTCCCCCAGTCAAAAGGGCCATCTGAAAAAAGTGTAAAATCCAGAAAGGCAGGACAGGCCATGGAGAACTGGGAGCCTTGTTATGCTGATGGGCGGGATGTAAATTGCCAACAGCCACTCGGGAGAAGTGTATGGTGTTTCCTGAAACATCTAAAAAACAAAGCAACAGAGCCTAGGGCACTTCCACTTATGGTCCTATAGCTTAGGGAAATTAAAATCAAAAAGACACAGCCACCCCAAAATTTGGGACGGCTCTTTTACAGGAACCTCTTCTTCAGCACAAGTTAAATATGCCAGAGAGCAAATAATTGATAAAGAAGTTGCGGTACTTACGTACAACAGAATACCTCTCAGCAATGAAAACTATGTCACCAGGCCCGTAGCAGCATAATGAGTGGATTGAGGCACGGTGATTCTAAGTGAAAAAAGTCACACAGAAAGAGAAACATCATAAGGTATCACTAATACATGGAATGTGAACTTGGTTACACATGAACTGAATTACAACACAGAACAGGGTCTCATGTTTAGAAAACCAACTTATGCTTGCTTAAGGGGGAAGGTGAGTTGTGGTGCTGCATAAAAGCAGAGTTTGAAATTAGCACAGATACCGTTCCATAAGCTAAATATGTAATAGACAAGACCTACCCCTTGCTCAACAAAATGGACTCAACAATGAGGTATCACCTCACACCTGGTAGAATGGGCATCATCAGAAAATCTACAAACAAAAAATGCTGGAAATGTGTGGAGAAAAGGAACCCTCTTCCACTATTGTTGGGAATATAAATTGATACAGTCACTATGGAGAACAATATGGAGTTTCTTAAGAAACTAACAGTAGAATTACCATATGATACAGCAATCCCAGTTCTGGACATATACCCAGACAAAACCATAAATCAAAAAGAGACATTCACCGCAATGTTCATTGTATCACTCTTTACAATATCGAGGTAATGGAAGCAACCTAAATGCCCACAGACAGACGAATGCATAAAGCAGTGGTACATATATAAAATGGAATATTACTAAGCCATGAAAAGGAATGAAATTAGTCATTTGTAGAGACGTCGATGGATCTAGAGACTGTCATACAGAGTGAAGTAAGTCAGAAAGAGAAAAACAAATCTTGTATATTCATGCATATATGTGGAACCTAGAAAAACTGTACAGATTAACCATTTTGCAAGGCATAAATAGAGCAACAGATGTAGACAACAAACGTATGGACAACAAGGGGGGAAAGCTGTTGGGGGGGTTGGTGGTGGGAGGAGTTGAGAGACTGGGATTGGCATGTATACATTTATATGTATAAAATAGATAACCAATAAGAACCTGCTGTATAAAAATATAAAATAAAATTCAAAATTAAAAAGAAATAAAATTAAAAAAATAAAACAGAAAAAACAATTATTCCCTTCACATACATGTATTTATATGAATAAATTATTTCTATGCTTATATCTGTAAATACAAAAAAGAGGAATAAAATCTACCTTGAACCAAAAACGAAAAAGAGAAAAAAAACACAGAACCCACCAGTTCCACAGAGGAAAACCGTATCAGGGCACTTGCTCCAGTTGTAAACAATTCTGAAGTTGGTCAGTGGTGGGGAATCGTCTCCCATTCAGCCAGCAGCCCCCATGCAACAAGCGTCCTCATTGCAAAGCTGGGGCACCGTGCCGAGGCATCTGTGAGTAAACGTGAGCTGAGCCCCAGGCCAGTTGCTGCTGAACTATTCCCACCCGTCCCAGGTAAAACACCTGAATATATACAAGGACTTGAAAGCCTAGAGGAAGGGCCATAGAGCCACACGAGTGACAGCATACCGGCCGACTTGGTGCCTGCAGGCCAGCCAGGATGGTCCTGGCCCTGGGTGCTCTTCTGGAAGATTTCCATTTCCCTGCCTGAGATACCCGTCCTGTCCCTGCCCCCACTGCTTTTTTCCTTCCTCACCTCTGCCCAGGGAGAAATTCCAGCAGCAGGTATGGGTGACACATCCTCTTCTTTAGCAGGTGGCAGCCTGGCAACTGCTGCAGAAAGTCCAGCAGAGCCCCACTCACACTGGGCCACCCACAAAGCCGTGGCCTCTCACTCCCTCCCACCAGCCCAGCCCCGAGACTGCTGACAGGGCAGAGAAAATGGCGTCAGGCACGGCTGCAGGGCCTCTTGCTGCCTGGAGTGGTATTTATATTGATCTCAACCCAGGCACACCTGGGGAGGGCTGGCCGGCACGGTAAGGCTGCCCAGGTCAGCCAATCATCATCCCTCAGGGGCTCACAGTTGCAGAAAATGGAACTTGCTGAACCGGCCAGGTCCAAGGAACAGGTGTGGGCTCCTGAGAGTCAGGATAGACAAGGGGCTGCAGCTTTGGCTTGTTTTCTAATCATTTTATCTGGCCCATGAGTGGGAGACAACTTCAAGAAAACCCTCTCCTAATGAGAGGAACCCAGGAGTCAGGGAGAGGAGGGGTGGGTGGTGGTTGGAGACAGAGGCCTGGTGCCCCGGGTGCAGTGGAAGTCTCTGGAAGACCAGGTGGAGGGAGGCCGCACAGAGTGATGCCCAAGGTCACAGACCTGTCGCAGCTGCTGTTTGTTAGTTCAAGTCCTGCTCTGAGGTGCTCTGTGTCAGCTCTGAGCGACAGGTGAGCTGGGGGTGCTCTGCAATGAGGGCTATGTGCACGGTTCCTGTGTGCCCAGCCCTGCCACGGTACCTGCAAGGGTAGCTCTGTATCCTGGGAGGGGCCTGACCACGAGAGCCCCGTGGGCTGGGGTGGGGGTGGGGTACCTGCCCAGGTGAGCTCCATATTCTGGGATTGGTCTGACCACGAGAGCCCCATGGGCTGCTGGGGACCTGGTAAAGGATGTCAGGACAGTCAGTGAAGCCACCGAGGATATACCTCCAGCTGCTCCTAATTCCTACACCCTGCTGGTCATTCTACCAACCACCAGGACATGGTATTCTGTATTAGTCTTCAATGATGCCTTCTTTTGTATTCCATTAGTCCCAGAGTCACAAGAAATTTTGGCTTGTGAGTGGCAGGACTCAACATACAACTAAAACAATACTTCCGGGCCGTCTTGCCCCAAGGGTGCAAAAATTCCCACACCATCTTTGGGGAAAGCTTAGCTAAAGACCTAAAAGTTCTACCTCTGGGAAAGGAAACCCTCCTTCAGTACGCAGACGACATTCTGATCGCCAGCCCTACTAAGGAGGCCTCTGAACTACCAAGCCAATAAAGGATAGAAGTTGTCCAAGAAAAAGCTCAAATATCACAGACTGCAGTGACCTGCCTGGGCTTCGTTCTCACAGAAGGTCGGAGAAGCCCATCCCAGGAAAGGGAAGAAACCATTTTCAGCCTTACCCCTTTCTAAAACTAGAAGACAGCTTAGGGGTTCCTGGGGAGGCCAGGGTTTGCTGCTTCTGGATCCCTAACTACAGTCTACTAGCTGGGCCTCTATATGAAACACTGAAAGGAAAAGATGATGATCCTTTTGAATAGAATCCAGAAGTGGCCTTTCAAGAATGGAAAGAGCAGTCAATTCAGACCCTTGCCCTGGAACTCCCTAATTTAGCTAAACCCTTTGACCTTTACATTCCCGGTGAAAGGTGAATCGCCATTGGAGAATTAGTGCAAAAACTGGGACCACTTGAAATGGAACAATGCAAGAATGCCATCCAGGTAGGATAAACTACGGGCACCAAGGGGCTTGGCCCACTGCCACATCTGGCCAAGATACTGGCGGTATCTAAAAACCTGGAAATCAGCAGCCCAAAAGGCCACCTCCCTCCTAAGGGAAAAGGACCCCACGTGGTGATCCTAACCACCAACCATGCCCTGAAGTTGCAGGGTTCGCTCCATGGGCACACCAACCTCGAGTGAGGAGGCCCTCCAACTCCAACATCCAGAGAGATAACCGGGGGCAACAGGGCACCATGACGACTCGTGTGAACATCACTTGACCTGGAGTTTCTCTCATAAAACAACAAGAGTGTGTCCCAAAAGAGTAGACTACTGCTTACCCAGAGGGGAGCTAATAATCTTGGCGGGGGAACCGTATATCACACTGTCACCATAGAAAAGCCTACAGACACCGTGATGATGGTGGCCAATAAGACCGGCTGGACTCCTGTTTACTTCAAAAGGCTGTTGACTCAGTGGCCATCATGGTCCTTGATCACCACTGACCCTGGACTGTCTGGGAGTTGAGCAGGCAGGGCTCTGACACCTGGTGCTGTTTGTACATTAATTCAGGGGCCTAATTGAAGAAAGCGCAGACTACTGGTCAGAGCATCTAGGCTGGCAGAAATGGTCAGCCTAAGGTGGCCGAACAAATGTGGGGCGGGGTGAAACCGGCCCCCACAGCGTCTCTGCACATCTCTTTCCTGGACCCTTAAAGGTCATTAGAATCTATAACACTTCCAATGCTGGTGCTCAGGTGGACGAGCAGGGAGGCAGGGGGCCTGGGGACAATCAACGTCACCTGGAGGCTGCTGGGGAGAAGCCCTGACCCTCGCCCCCGGGTATGAGGGCTCCCAACTCAGCACTCAGCAGTTACAGAAGAAGGGTCTGCACCCTCAGCACTCCAAGAATGAGGAACGGGACAAAAGGCAGAGGAGGGGTTTGTCCCCAGCAAAGCCCATTAAAAATCCCTGGGAGATAAAAATAGAATCTGGGCAATAAAGTCAAGTCTAACCTTTTTTATCCTTTGTGCTTTGTCTAATTTCATGTGCTCCTAGGGTCCCGCATGCAGAGGTTCCACACCCGGCACTTCAGACCAGATTTCCTAGTGCAGAATGGCTGGGACGACACCTCAGCTCCTGGGGCCCAGTGCAGACTCCGCGATATAGAGCCTGAGCTGCAGCCAACCCGGCCCTCGAGAGCTCCGCCCCCTCCCTCCCACTGACTCTGACAGGATCTCTACACAACAGCCCAGCCCACAGCCCACGGGGTAGTGCATGCTCTCACCTCTCCATTCTCTGATCAAAATATAAAGTTTCCTTTGCTTGTGAACCAAACTCAGTCTCGATCTGTTGGCCCCAATGACACTGGGCAGGGGGACACTTGTTGGGGTCCACTCTGGAGAATCAGTAACAGAAACTGAGACTATTGTAACCTCAATGAACAGATGTGTGAGCCAAACTGTAGTTAACATAGAACAGTGTATAAGGCTCGGGTAAAATAAGATGTTTCTAACACTTCCATTTGATATTTCCATCACTTTATTATAAGCAAGTTCAGTGAAAAGGTTTGTCTTATTTGTCAGGTCAATATTAGAGAAACGAAGTGATTTCTTTCCAAAGATGTACATCTAATAATCTTGGTTAAAGCTTCAATCTTGTTTTAAATGCTTTTCCATTGAAAATGATACCTCTCTTTCAGCTCCCCCATTTCTGAGAAGTATAAAATCTTATAATTTATTATTACCAAAGGGGAAAGGTGGGAGGAGGGATAAATTAACAGTTTGGGATTAACACATACACACTGCTATGTATAAAATAGATTATCAACAAGGAACTACTGTATAGCACAGGGAACTACACTCAACATTTTGCAATAAGCTATAAGGGGAAATAATCTGGAAAAGAATAGATATTTTTATTGTCATTGTCATCTATCAATGACAGTTAAAGTGTAACCTAAGGGAAGCTGGTGGTGAGTGCTTCTGACCCTGAAGACTTCAATCATCTAAAGTTTGGACTCTGCCTACTTCCCCAGGCCCTTAATGAACATATGTGTAGCCGTAGCTTAAAAAATTCCCCAGTTTGGGTTTCGGGCAGACACTGATTTTGAAAAAGCCCTGGTGTTCTCCTTACATGAATGGGACTCTTCCTACTGCTAAAACATGTCTGTCACACCCAGAGGATGGTATACCGTCTGATTGGGAAGAGTTTGGAAAAGGCATCTCATCTCCTCATCTCCTGGTGCTCGGGTTCACCCCTCCAGCGTCTTTACTAACAGTCTCCCCACTTGGAGATGTCAGCACTGTCAACATCCTGTTGCGTACAGTTTGGAATTTGTCCAGAGGATGAAGCGGAAGGATGAGGAACAATGAGAGACAAGTCCTAGGTGTTCAGACAGGCACATGTCACTCTAATTTCCAACCAGGAAGACGAATTGACCAAAGGCTAGGGTTGCCCATGGAAACAGTATAGGGCTTGAGGAAATCCCGCTGCTTTGTGGCCAGTTCCCATAAACACAAGTTGAACAATGGAACTCAGGGGCAGTAAAATTCACGAAACTGCAGAGTTGAAAATATCCATCACTGAAAAATGTCTTGAGGAAAGTCAGAGAAAAGGACTTGTAAGCAAGGGAGAATGGCAGGAAAGGGATCTGAGGAGGTAGAAAGGACTCGCCATTAAGCACGAGAAAAGGAGCTGAACATTGCCAACATTGCAGTTGGCCAAAAAGGGTGTATGCGTTTTTTTCTGTATATATTCAAGAAAAGGGCATACACTTTTTTAGCCAAGCAAACAGGTGGGCACTGGAAGTCAATACTACAAAAGATATCACTTCGCATCAGTCAGAAGAGCCATCCTCATAAAGCGTAAACAACAGAAATGCAGGACAGGGCAAGGAGAAGAGGGAGCCCTGTGAGACTTATAGTGGAAATGTATATTGCCAACGGCCATTCTGGAGAAGTGTATTGTGTTTACTAAAGCATCTAAAAAATGAGCTACAGAGCATAGGGCACTTGCACTCATGGGCGTATATCTTGGGAAAAACAAAAATCGAGAGGACACAGGCACCCCAATGTTTACCCCCTCTCTGTTTAAAAGATCCTCGACTAGGATATAACTTAAATGTCTCTGGAGAGAAAAAATGGATAGAGATGTGGTACTTAGGTAGAGTGGAATATTATTCAGCCTGGAAATCAATGAACTATGGCCAGTTGTAACAACTCCGGAGGAGTTACGTATGATCATTCTAAGTGACATAATTCAAAAAGAAAAAGACACATATCATAAGATGTCACTTAAAGGTGGAATCCAAAATGGCTACACATGAAATAAATTACAAAACAAAAACATAGTCAAATATGTAGGAAACACGCATAAGGCTGCTAAACGGGAAAGGTGGGGAAGGGTGAGGCATCATCCAGGAGGTTGAAATTAGCAAAGATACCATTCCAAATACCAAACTGATAATCAACAAAGCCTACACGGTAGCTAAAAGAACTGCACTCAGCACACTCAAGTCACCGGAAAAGAATATATACGACTGGTAAGAATCTGAAAAAGAATTTACTGATGTCTCTCTGTACGTGAATCAAGTGGATGTACAGCAGCAAGAAACAGAGCTTTGAAAATCAGCTGTAACCAATATAGTAACAAATTGAAAAAAATAAACGACAGAGAGACAGAGAAAACCTCTTACAACTTTTCCTCAGGGACGGTGATGCAACATGGATTGAACACATCTAGACCCACAGCAGGATGAGACATAAGGCTGGAAACTGTTTGCACTAAGAGAAATGTGAGGTTGGGTGAGGAAATGCACACCCTTTAAAGTAATACTACCTGGTACCCATTCAATGGGTCCCAAATCTGCAGGTTCAAGGGATCTTCCTACAGCTAAAACATGCATGGAAAACCCAGAGGACTGTACACCATGTGATCGGGAGATGTGTCTAAAATGCAGCTCATTTATCCTCTCCTGGTGCTCCTGTTCACCATTCCAGCCACGTTACTTAGAATCTCCCCACTTGGAGAATCAGCACATTTCAACTTCTGTTTCACACATTTTGCAAATTGTGAGGAGGATGAACGGGAAGAGGGGGAACCAATGAGAGAATAGTTGTAGGGGTTTGGACGGGCACATATCACTCTAATTTCCCATTAAGAATAAGAATTGAAAAAAGGCTCAGCCCGCCTCGCCGGAGCCAAAATAGGGCCTGAAGCAATCCTGCGGGTTTGAGGCCAGCTCACAAAAGAGCAACTTAAAAAATGGAGCTCAGGGTCACTGCAATTCACAAACCTGCAGAGTTATAAATGTAAACTAACGTCCAAAACTATGTTGAGGTAAGGCAAAGAAGAGGATCTGAATGCAAGACAGAATTGCAAGAAACAGATTTCAAGAGATAGATTGGACTCGTCTTTAAAGCACATGAAAAGCGGCAGAATTTCGACAATGATGCAGTTGGCCCAAAAGGGCGTATGCGTTTTTCCTGATTATATCCAGGAAAAAACGCATACGCACTTTATGGGCAACGAAGCAAGCAAGCAATGCAAATGTGCACAACAAAGAAGTCTCATTTCCCACCGGTCAAAAGGGCCATCCTAAAAAATTGTAAAAACCAGAAATGCAGGACAGGCCATGGAGAACAGGGAGCCTTTATACGCTGATGGGCAGTGTGTGAACTGCCGAGAGCCACTCTGGAGAAGTGTATGGTGGTTCCTAAATCATCTAAAAAACAGAGCTACAGAGCATAGGACACTTCCAATCATGGGAATATATCTAGGGAAGTCTAAAAATCAACAAGACACAAGCACACCACAGTTTAGGGCTACTCTGTTTACAAGGACCTCAACTTCAGTACACCTTAAATATCCCAGGAAAGAGAACAATGGATAAAGAAGATGTGGTACTTATGTACAATGGAATATCTCTTCACCATGAAATCAATGTAATAAGGCTAGTAGAAGGATAAAGAGTGGATTTAGGTCCGATAATACTACTTGAAATAAGTCAAACAGAAAAAGAAACATATCATAAGATATCACTTATAGAGGGAGGGTAAATATGGCTGCACAAGAAATGAATTACAGAACAGTGTCTCACATTTAGAAAACACACTTATGTCAGCTTAAGGGGAAAGGAGAGGTGGGGTGATGCATAAAAGCAGAGTTTGAAATTAGCACAGATACCGTTCAATAAACCAAATAGATATTAGACAAGATCTACACCTTGCTCAATGAACTGGCCTCAACACACCTTATAAACCGCAGAGAAATATATCTGAGTAATAAGAATCTTAAAATCCATGTATTGATATATCTCCATAAGGGAATCAAGTGTGTGCAGAGCGGCACAAACACAGCAGTGAAAATGAGCTAAACCCCATTATAGAAATAAATTTTAAAAACAAAACGCAGAAACAATGAAAGAGAGAAAAATTCTTACAAAATTTGCTCAGGGGCTGTGATGCAACCTGGATTGACCACATATAAACCCACAGCTGGATAACACATAAGGCTGGACACTTGGGGCTGAGAGGATTGGTGAGTTTTGGTGAGCAACTGCCAAAAGTTTAATGCAATACTTCATGCTACTCATTCCAAGGGTCCCAACAATCCAGGTTGAAGGGAATCTTCCTACAGCTAAACCATGCTTGGGAAACCCAGCGACTGGTATACCATATGATCGGGAAAGGTTTCTAAAACGCACCTCATTTTTCCTCTCCTGGGGCTCCGGATCGACATTCCAGCCACTTTACTAACAACATCCTCACATGGAGAGTCAATGCCTTTAAGTTCTGGTATCGCACAGTCTGCAGTTAGTGCGGAGGATGAATGGGAATAGGGGGAACCAGTGAGAAACAAGCTGTAGCGGTTTCAATGGGCACATGTCACTCTAATTTCACATCAGTAAGAAGAATAAACCAAAGGCACAGCAAGGTGCCCCAGAAGAAGAATAGGGCCTGAAGGAATCCTGTGGTTATGAGGCAAGATCACAAAAATATGAGCTGAAAAATGGAGCTAAGGGCCACTGCAATTCAAAAACGTGCAGAGTTATAAAGGCCAACTATTTTCAAAAACTATATTGAGGTAAGGCTATGAAGAGGCATTGAAAGCAAGGCAGAATTGCAGGAAACCTATTTCAGGAGGTAGACAGGAATTGCATTTAAAGCATAGGAAAAGAGGCAGAACGACGACAATGATGCACTTGGCCAAAAAGGGCGTATGCGTTTTTTCCTGAATATATTCAGGAAAAAACGCATACGCCCTTTTTGGCCAACCAAGCAAGCTTGCAAAGGAAATCTGCACTACAATGAAGTCTCACTTCCCCCCAGTCAAAAGGGCCATCTGAAAAAAGTGTAAAATCCAGAAAGACAGGACAGGCAATGGAGAACTGGGAACATTGTTATGCTGATGGGTGGGATGTAAATTGCCAACAGCCACTCGGGAGAAGTGTATGGTGTTTCCTGAAACATCTAAAAACCAAAGCAACAGAGCCTAGGGCACTTCCACTTATGGTGCTATAGCTTAGGGAAATTAAAATCAAAAAGAGACAGCCACCCCAAAGTTTGGGACGGCTCTTTTTACAAGAACCTCGTTTATGGGACAAGTTCAATATTGCAGAAAGCGAAAAATGGATAAAGAAGTTGTGGTACTTACGTACAATGCAATATCACTCAGCAATGAAATCTATGTCATCAGGCCCGTAGCAGCATAATGAGTGGATTCAGGTATGATGATTCTAACTGAAATAAGTCACACAGAAAAAGAAACATCATAAGATATCACTAATACACGGAATGTAAACTTGCTACACAGGAACAGAGTTACAAAACAGAATAAGGTCTCAAATTTAGAAAACCAACTTATGCTTGCTTAAGGGGAAAGGTGAGTTGGGGTGCTGCATAAAACCAGAGATTGAAATGAGCACAGATAAAGTTCCTTAAGCCAAATATGGAATAGACAAGAGCTACTCCTTGCTCAACGAGATGGACTCAACACCCCATATTAAACGCCTAAGTATGTACCTGACTAGTAAGTATCTTAAAACCTATGGATTGCTATGTCTCCAAAAGAGAATCAAGCGTGTGTACAGGGGCATAAACGCAGCAGTGATAGGATTGGAGAGGTTCAGTGAGCAAATGAAGACCCTTTGAAGTCATATTGCATGGTACCCATTCCACGGGTCTCAACTCTCCAGGTTTAAGGGATTCTTCCTTCAGCTAAAACATGCATGTGGAACCCAGAGTATGATCAACCGTGTGATCGGGAGACGTGTTCCAATATGTCTCAGTTTTCTCCCCTGGTACTCGGGTGCAACATTCCAGATGCTTTACTAACACTCTCCCGACTTGGAGAGTCAGTGCCTTTAACCTCCTGTTTGGCCCAGTTTGCAATTTCTGCGGAAGATGAACAGGAATAGGGAGAACCAAAGAGAGACTAGCTGGAGGTGTCTGGACGGGCAAATTTAACTCTCATTTCCCACCAGGAAGAGGAATTAACCAAAGGCTCAGCGTGCCATGCCGGAACCAGATTAGGGCCTGAAGCAATCCTGCGGTGTTGCGGCCATCTCACAAGAAAGCGAGTTGAAGAAAGGAGCTCAGGGGCACTGTAATTCACAAACCTGCAGAGTTATAAATGACAGCTATCGTCCAAAAATATACTGAAGTAAGGCTGCCAAGAGGACTTGAAAGCGGGGTAGAATTGCAGGAAACCGATTTCAGGAGGTAGACTGGAATTGCATTTAAAGCATAGGAAAAGAGGCAGAACGTCGACAATGATGCACTTGGCCAAAAAGGGCGTATGCGTTTTTTCCTGAATATATTCAGGAGAAAACGCATACGCCCTTTTTGGCCAACCAAGCAAGCTTGCAAAGGAAATCTGCACTACAATGTAGTCTCACTTCCCCCAGGTCAAAAGGGCCATCTGAAAAAAGTGTAAAATCCAGAAAGGCAGGACAGGCCATGGAGAACTGGGAGCCTTGTTATGCTGATGGGTGGGATGTAAATTGCCAACAGCCACTCGGGAGAAGTGTATGGTGTTTCCTGAAACATCTAAAAAACAAAGCAACAGAGCCTAGGGCACTTCCACTTATGGTGCTATAGCTTAGGGAAATTAAAATCAAAAAGACACAGCCACCCAAATGTTTGGGACGGCTCTGATTACAAGAACCTCGTTTACGGTACAAGTTCAATATCGCAGAAAGTGAAAAATGGATAAAGAAGTTGTGGTACTTACGTACAATGCAATATCACTCAGCAATGAAATCTATTTCATCAGGCCCGTAGCAGCATAATGAGTGGGTTCAGGTATGAGGATTCTAACTGAAATAAGTCACACAGAAAAAGAAACATCATAAGATATCACTAATACACGGAATGTAAACTTGCTACACAGGAACTGAATTACAAAACAGAATAAGGTCTCAAATTTAGAAAACCAACTTATGCTTGCTTAAGCGGAAAGGTGAGTTGGGGTGCTGCACAAAAACACAGATTCAAATGAGCACAGATAAAGTTCCTTAAGCCAAATATGTAATAGACAAGAGCTACTCCTTGCTCAACGAGATGGACTCAACACCCCATATTAAACGCCTAAGAATGTACCTGACTAGTAAGTATCTTAAAACCTATGGACTGCTATGTCTCTGAAAGAGAATCAAGCGTGTGTACAGGGGCATAAACGCAGCAGTGATAGGATTGGAGAGGTTCGGTGAGCAAATGAAGACCCTTTGAAGTCATATTGCATGGTACCCATTCCACGGGTCTCAACTCTCCAGGTTTAAGGGATTCTTCCTTCAGCTAAAACACGCATGTGGAACTCAGAGTATGATCAACCGTGTGATCCTGAGACGTGTTCAAATATGTCTCATTTCTTGTCACCTGGTACTTGGGTGCAACATTCCAGATGCTTCACTAACACTCTCCCGACTTGGAGAGTCAGTGCCTTTAACCTCCTGTTTGGCCCAGTTTGCAATTTCTGCGGAAGATGAACAGGAATAGGGAGAACCAATGAGAGACTAGCTGGAAGTGTCTGGACGGGCAAATTTAACTCTCATTTCCGACCAGGAAGAGGAATTAACCAAAGGCTCAGCGTGCCATGGAGGAACAAGATTAGGGCCTGAATCAATCCTGTGGTGTTCCGGGCAGCTCACAAGAAAGCGAGTTGAAGAAAGGAGCTCAGGGGCACTGTAATTCACAAACCTGCAGAGTTATAAATGACAGCTATCGTCCAAAAATATACTGAAGTAAGGCTGCCAAGAGGACTTGAAAGCGGGGCAGAATTGCAGGAACCCGATTTCAGGAGGTAGACTGGAATTCCATTTAAAGCATAGGAAAAGAGGCAGAACGTCCACAATGATGCACTTGGCCAAAAAGGGCGTATGCGTTTTTCCCTGAATATATTCAGGAGAAAACGCATACGCCCTTTTTGGCCAACCAAGCAAGCTTGCAAAGGAAATCTGCACTACAATGAAGTCTCACTTCCCCCAGGTCAAAAGGGCCATCTGAAAAAAGTGTAAAATCCAGAAAGGCAGGACAGGCCATGGAGAACTGGGAGCCTTGCTATGCTGATGGGTGGGATGTAAATTGCCAACAGCCACTCGGGAGAAGTGTATGGTGTTTCCTGAAACATCTAAAAAACAAAGCAACAGAGCCTAGGGCACCTCCACTTATGGTCCTATAGCTTAGGGAAATTAAAATCAAAAAGACACAGCCACCCCAAAGTTTGGGTTGGCTCTGATTAGAAGAACCTCGTTTACGGTACAAGTTCAATATCGCAGAAAGTGAAAAATGGATAAAGAAGTTGTGGTACTTACGTACAATGCAATATCACTCAGCAATGAAATCTATTTCATCAGGCCCGTAGCAGCATAATGAGTGGGTGCAGGTATGAGGATTCTAACTGAAATAAGTCACACAGAAAAAGAAACATCATAAGATATCACTAATACACGGAATGTAAACTTGCTACACAGGAACTGAATTACAAAACAGAATAAGGTCTCAAATTTAGAAAACCAACTTATGCTTGCTTAAGCGGAAAGGTGAGTTGGGGTGCTGCACAAAAACACAGATTCAAATGAGCACAGATAAAGTTCTTTAAGCCAAATATGTAATAGACAAGAGCTACTCCTTGCTCAACGAGATGGACTCAACACCCCATATTAAACGCCTAAGAATGTACCTGACTAGTAAGTATCTTAAAACCTATGGACTGCTATGTCTCTGAAAGAGAATCAAGCGTGTGTACAGGGGCATAAATGCAGCAGGGATAGGATTGGAGAGGTTCGGTGAGCAAATGAAGACCCTCTGAAGTCATATTGCATGGTACCCATTCCACGGGCCTCAACTCTCCAGGTTTAAGGGATTCTTCCTTCAGCTAAAACACGCATGTGGAACCCAGAGTATGATCAACCGTGTGATCCTGAGACGTGTTCAAATATGTCTCATTTCTTGTCACCTGGTACTTGGGTGCAACATTCCAGATGCTTCACTAACACTCTCCCGACTTGGAGAGTCAGTGCCTTTAACCTCCTATTTGGCCCAGTTTGCAATTTCTGCGGAAGATGAACAGGAATAGGGAGAACCAATGAGAGACTAGCTGGAGGTGTCTGGACGGGCAAATTTAACTCTCATTTCCCACCAGGAAGAGGAATTAACCAAAGGCTCAGCGTTCCGTGCCGGAACCAGATTAGGGCCTGAAGCAATCCTGCGGTGTTGCGGCCAGCTCACAAGAAAGCGAGTTGAAGAAAGGAGCTCAGGGGCACTGTAATTCACAAACCTGCAGAGTTATAAATGACAGCTATCATCCAAAAATATACTGAAGTAAGGCTGCCAAGAGGACTTGAAAGCGGGGCAGAATTGCAAGAACCCGATTTCAGGAGGTAGACTGGAATTCCATTTAAAGCATAGGAAAAGAGGCAGAACCTCCACAATGATGCACTTGGAGAAAAAGGGCGTATGCGTTTTTTCCTGAATATATTCATGAGAAAACGCATACGCCCTTTTTGGCCAACCAAGCAAGCTTGCGAAGGAAATCTGCACTACAATGAAGTCTCACTTCCCCCAGTCAAAAGGGCCATCTGACAAAAGTGTAAAATCCAGAAAGGCAGGACAGGCCATGGAGAACTGGGAGCCTTGTTATGCTGATGGGCGGGATGTAATTTGCCAACAGCCACTCGGGAGAAGTGTATGGTGTTTCCTGAAACATCTAAAAAACAAAGCAACAGAGCCTAGGGCACTTCCACTTATGGTCCTATAGCTTAGGGAAATTAAAATCAAAAAGACACAGCCACCCCAATATTTGGGACGGCTCTTTTACAGGAACCTCTTCTTCAGCACAAGTTAAATATGCCAGAGAGCAAATAATTGATAAAGAAGTTGCGGTACTTACGTACAACAGAATACCTCTCAGCAATGAAAACTATGTCACCAGGCCCGTACCAGCATAATGAGTGGATTGAGGCACGGTGATTCTAAGTGAAAAAAGTCACACAGAAAGAGAAACATCATAAGGTATCACTAATACATGGAATGTGAACTTGGTTACACATGAACTGAATTACAACACAGAACAGGGTCTCATGTTTAGAAAACCAACTTATGCTTGCTTAAGGGGGAAGGTGAGTTGTGGTGCTGCATAAAAGCAGAGTTTGAAATTAGCACAGATACCGTTCCATAAGCTAAATATGTAATAGACAAGACCTACCCCTTGCTCAACAAAATGGACTCAACAATGAGGTATCACCTCACACCTGGTAGAATGGGCATCATCAGAAAATCTACAAACAAAAAATGCTGGAAATGTGTGGAGAAAAGGAACCCTCTTCCACTATTGTTGGGAATATAAATTGATACAGTCACTATGGAGAACAATATGGAGTTTCTTAAGAAACTAACAGTAGAATTACCATATGATACAGCAATCCCAGTTCTGGACATATACCCAGACAAAACCATAAATCAAAAAGAGACATTCACCGCAATGTTCATTGTATCACTCTTTACAATATCGAGGTAATGGAAGCAACCTAAATGCCCACAGACAGACGAATGCATAAAGCAGTGGTACATATATAAAATGGAATATTACTAAGCCATGAAAAGGAATGAAATTAGTCATTTGTAGAGACGTCGATGGATCTAGAGACTGTCATACAGAGTGAAGTAAGTCAGAAAGAGAAAAACAAATCTTGTATATTCATGCATATATGTGGAACCTAGAAAAACTGTACAGATTAACCATTTTGCAAGGCATAAATAGAGCAACAGATGTAGACAACAAACGTATGGACAACAAGGGGGGAAAGCTGTTGGGGGGGTTGGTGGTGGGAGGAGTTGAGAGACTGGGATTGGCATGTATACATTTATATGTATAAAATAGATAACCAATAAGAACCTGCTGTATAAAAATATAAAATAAAATTCAAAATTAAAAAGAAATAAAATTAAAAAAATAAAACAGAAAAAACAATTATTCCCTTCACATACATGTATTTATATGAATAAATTATTTCTATGCTTATATCTGTAAATACAAAAAAGAGGAATAAAATCTACCTTGAACCAAAAACGAAAAAGAGAAAAAAAACACAGAACCCACCAGTTCCACAGAGGAAAACCGTATCAGGGCACTTGCTCCAGTTGTAAACAATTCTGAAGTTGGTCAGTGGTGGGGAATCGTCTCCCATTCAGCCAGCAGCCCCCATGCAACAAGCGTCCTCATTGCAAAGCTGGGGCACCGTGCCGAGGCATCTGTGAGTAAACGTGAGCTGAGCCCCAGGCCAGTTGCTGCTGAACTATTCCCACCCGTCCCAGGTAAAACACCTGAATATATACAAGGACTTGAAAGCCTAGAGGAAGGGCCATAGAGCCACACGAGTGACAGCATACCGGCCGACTTGGTGCCTGCAGGCCAGCCAGGATGGTCCTGGCCCTGGGTGCTCTTCTGGAAGATTTCCATTTCCCTGCCTGAGATACCCGTCCTGTCCCTGCCCCCACTGCTTTTTTCCTTCCTCACCTCTGCCCAGGGAGAAATTCCAGCAGCAGGTATGGGTGACACATCCTCTTCTTTAGCAGGTGGCAGCCTGGCAACTGCTGCAGAAAGTCCAGCAGAGCCCCACTCACACTGGGCCACCCACAAAGCCGTGGCCTCTCACTCCCTCCCACCAGCCCAGCCCCGAGACTGCTGACAGGGCAGAGAAAATGGCGTCAGGCACGGCTGCAGGGCCTCTTGCTGCCTGGAGTGGTATTTATATTGATCTCAACCCAGGCACACCTGGGGAGGGCTGGCCGGCACGGTAAGGCTGCCCAGGTCAGCCAATCATCATCCCTCAGGGGCTCACAGTTGCAGAAAATGGAACTTGCTGAACCGGCCAGGTCCAAGGAACAGGTGTGGGCTCCTGAGAGTCAGGATAGACAAGGGGCTGCAGCTTTGGCTTGTTTTCTAATCATTTTATCTGGCCCATGAGTGGGAGACAACTTCAAGAAAACCCTCTCCTAATGAGAGGAACCCAGGAGTCAGGGAGAGGAGGGGTGGGTGGTGGTTGGAGACAGAGGCCTGGTGCCCCGGGTGCAGTGGAAGTCTCTGGAAGACCAGGTGGAGGGAGGCCGCACAGAGTGATGCCCAGGGTCACAGACCTGTCGCAGCTGCTGTTTGTTAGTTCAAGTCCTGCTCTGAGGTGCTCTGTGTCAGCTCTGAGCGACAGGTGAGCTGGGGGTGCTCTGCAATGAGGGCTATGTGCACGGTTCCTGTGTGCCCAGCCCTGCCACGGTACCTGCAAGGGTAGCTCTGTATCCTGGGAGGGGCCTGACCACGATAGCCCCGTGGGCTGGGGTGGGGGTGGGGTACCTGCCCAGGTGAGCTCCATATTCTGGGATTGGTCTGACCACGAGAGCCCCATGGGCTGCTGGGGACCTGGTAAAGGATGTCAGGACAGTCAGTGAAGCCACCGAGGATATACCTCCAGCTGCTCCTAATTCCTACACCCTGCTGGTCATTCTACCAACCACCAGGACATGGTATTCTGTATTAGTCTTCAATGATGCCTTCTTTTGTATTCCATTAGTCCCAGAGTCACAAGAAATTTTGGCTTGTGAGTGGCAGGACTCAACATACAACTAAAACAATACTTCCGGGCCGTCTTGCCCCAAGGGTGCAAAAATTCCCACACCATCTTTGGGGAAAGCTTAGCTAAAGACCTAAAAGTTCTACCTCTGGGAAAGGAAACCCTCCTTCAGTACGCAGACGACATTCTGATCGCCAGCCCTACTAAGGAGGCCTCTGAACTACCAAGCCAATAAAGGATAGAAGTTGTCCAAGAAAAAGCTCAAATATCACAGACTGCAGTGACCTGCCTGGGCTTCGTTCTCACAGAAGGTCGGAGAAGCCCATCCCAGGAAAGGGAAGAAACCATTTTCAGCCTTACCCCTTTCTAAAACTAGAAGACAGCTTAGGGGTTCCTGGGGAGGCCAGGGTTTGCTGCTTCTGGATCCCTAACTACAGTCTACTAGCTGGGCCTCTATATGAAACACTGAAAGGAAAAGATGATGATCCTTTTGAATAGAATCCAGAAGTGGCCTTTCAAGAATGGAAAGAGCAGTCAATTCAGACCCTTGCCCTGGAACTCCCTAATTTAGCTAAACCCTTTGACCTTTACATTCCCGGTGAAAGGTGAATCGCCATTGGAGAATTAGTGCAAAAACTGGGACCACTTGAAATGGAACAATGCAAGAATGCCATCCAGGTAGGATAAACTACGGGCACCAAGGGGCTTGGCCCACTGCCACATCTGGCCAAGATACTGGCGGTATCTAAAAACCTGGAAATCAGCAGCCCAAAAGGCCACCTCCCTCCTAAGGGAAAAGGACCCCACGTGGTGATCCTAACCACCAACCATGCCCTGAAGTTGCAGGGTTCGCTCCGTGGGCACACCAACCTCGAGTGAGGAGGCCCTCCAACTCCAACATCCAGAGAGATAACCGGGGGCAACAGGGCACCATGACGACTCGTGTGAACATCACTTGACCTGGAGTTTCTCTCATAAAACAACAAGAGTGTGTCCCAAAAGAGTAGACTACTGCTTACCCAGAGGGGAGCTAATAATCTTGGCGGGGGAACCGTATATCACACTGTCACCATAGAAAAGCCTACAGACACCGTGATGATGGTGGCCAATAAGACTGGCTGGACTCCTGTTTACTTCAAAAGGCTGTTGACTCAGTGGCCATCATGGTCCTTGATCACCACTGACCCTGGACTGTCTGGGAGTTGAGCAGGCAGGGCTCTGACACCTGGTGCTGTTTGTACATTAATTCAGGGGCCTAATTGAAGAAAGCGCAGACTACTGGTCAGAGCATCTAGGCTGGCAGAAATGGTCAGCCTAAGGTGGCCGAACAAATGTGGGGCGGGGTGAAACCGGCCCCCACAGCGTCTCTGCACATCTCTTTCCTGGACCCTTAAAGGTCATTAGAATCTATAACACTTCCAATGCTGGTGCTCAGGTGGACGAGCAGGGAGGCAGGGGGCCTGGGGACAATCAACGTCACCTGGAGGCTGCTGGGGAGAAGCCCTGACCCTCGCCCCTGGGTATGAGGGCTCCCAACTCAGCACTCAGCAGTTACAGAAGAAGGGTCTGCACCCTCAGCACTCCAAGAATGAGGAACGGGACAAAAGGCAGAGGAGGGGTTTGTCCCCAGCAAAGCCCATTAAAAATCCCTGGGAGATAAAAATAGAATCTGGGCAATAAAGTCAAGTCTAACCTTTTTTATCCTTTGTGCTTTGTCTAATTTCATGTGCTCCTAGGGTCCCGCATGCAGAGGTTCCACACCCGGCACTTCAGACCAGATTTCCTAGTGCAGAATGGCTGGGACGACACCTCAGCTCCTGGGGCCCAGTGCAGACTCCGCGATATAGAGCCTGAGCTGCAGCCAACCCGGCCCTCGAGAGCTCCGCCCCCTCCCTCCCACTGACTCTGACAGGATCTCTACACAACAGCCCAGCCCACAGCCCACGGGGTAGTGCATGCTCTCACCTCTCCATTCTCTGATCAAAATATAAAGTTTCCTTTGCTTGTGAACCAAACTCAGTCTCGATCTGTTGGCCCCAATGACACTGGGCAGGGGGACACTTGTTGGGGTCCACTCTGGAGGATCAGTAACAGAAATTGAGACTATTGTAACCTCAATGAACAGATGTGTGAGCCAAACTGTAGTTAACATAGAACAGTGTATAAGGCTCGGGTAAAATAAGATGTTTCTAACACTTCCATTTGATATTTCCATCACTTTATTATAAGCAAGTTCAGTGAAAAGGTTTGTCTTATTTGTCAGGTCAATATTAGAGAAACGAAGTGATTTCTTTCCAAAGATGTACATCTAATAATCTTGGTTAAAGCTTCAATCTTGTTTTAAATGCTTTTCCATTGAAAATGATACCTCTCTTTCAGCTCCCCCATTTCTGAGAAGTATAAAATCTTATAATTTATTATTACCAAAGGGGAAAGGTGGGAGGAGGGATAAATTAACAGTTTGGGATTAACACATACACACTGCTATGTATAAAATAGATCATCAACAAGGAACTACTGTATAGCACAGGGAACTACACTCAACATTTTGCAATAAGCTATAAGGGGAAATAATCTGGAAAATAATAGATATTTTTATTGTCATTGTCATCTATCAATGACAGTTAAAGTGTAACCTAAGGGAAGCTGGTGGTGAGTGCTTCTGACCCTGAAGACTTCAATCATCTAAAGTTTGGACTCTGCCTACTTCCCCAGGCCCTTAATGAACATATGTGTAGCCGTAGCTTAAAAAATTCCCCAGTTTGGGTTTCGGGCAGACACTGATTTTGAAAAAGCCCTGGTGTTCTCCTTACATGAATGGGACTCTTCCTACTGCTAAAACATGTCTGTCACACCCAGAGGATGGTATACCGTCTGATTGGGAAGAGTTTGGAAAAGGCATCTCATCTCCTCATCTCCTGGTGCTCGGGTTCACCCCTCCAGCGTCTTTACTAACAGTCTCCCCACTTGGAGATGTCAGCACTGTCAACATCCTGTTGCGTACAGTTTGGAATTTGTCCAGAGGATGAAGCGGAAGGATGAGGAACAATGAGAGACAAGTCCTAGGTGTTCAGACAGGCACATGTCACTCTAATTTCCAACCAGGAAGACGAATTGACCAAAGGCTAGGGTTGCCCATGGAAACAGTATAGGGCTTGAGGAAATCCCGCTGCTTTGTGGCCAGTTCCCATAAACACAAGTTGAACAATGGAACTCAGGGGCAGTAAAATTCACGAAACTGCAGAGTTGAAAATATCCATCACTGAAAAATGTCTTGAGGAAAGTCAGAGAAAAGGACTTGTAAGCAAGGGAGAATGGCAGGAAAGGGATCTGAGGAGGTAGAAAGGACTCGCCATTAAGCACGAGAAAAGGAGCTGAACATTGCCAACATTGCAGTTGGCCAAAAAGGGTGTATGCGTTTTTTTCTGTATATATTCAAGAAAAGGGCATACACTTTTTTAGCCAAGCAAACAGGTGGGCACTGGAAGTCAATACTACAAAAGATATCACTTCGCATCAGTCAGAAGAGCCATCCTCATAAAGCGTAAACAACAGAAATGCAGGACAGGGCAAGGAGAAGAGGGAGCCCTGTGAGACTTATAGTGGAAATGTATATTGCCAACGGCCATTCTGGAGAAGTGTATTGTGTTTACTAAAGCATCTAAAAAATGAGCTACAGAGCATAGGGCACTTGCACTCATGGGCGTATATCTTGGGAAAAACAAAAATCGAGAGGACACAGGCACCCCAATGTTTACCCCCTCTCTGTTTAAAAGATCCTCGACTAGGATATAACTTAAATGTCTCTGGAGAGAAAAAATGGATAGAGATGTGGTACTTAGGTAGAGTGGAATATTATTCAGCCTGGAAATCAATGAACTATGGCCAGTTGTAACAACTCCGGAGGAGTTACGTATGATCATTCTAAGTGACATAATTCAAAAAGAAAAAGACACATATCATAAGATATCACTTAAAGGTGGAATCCAAAATGGCTACACATGAAATAAATTACAAAACAAAAACATAGTCAAATATGTAGGAAACACGCATAAGGCTGCTAAACGGGAAAGGTGGGGAGGGGTGAGGCATCATCCAGGAGGTTGAAATTAGCAAAGATACCATTCCAAATACCAAACTGATAATCAACAAAGCCTACACGGTAGCTAAAAGAACTGCACTCAGCACACTCAAGTCACCGGAAAAGAATATATACGACTGGTAAGAATCTGAAAAAGAATTTACTGATGTCTCTCTGTACGTGAATCAAGTGGATGTACAGCAGCAAGAAACAGAGCTTTGAAAATCAGCTGTAACCAATATAGTAACAAATTGAAAAAAATAAACGACAGAGAGACAGAGAAAACCTCTTACAACTTTTCCTCAGGGACGGTGATGCAACATGGATTGAACACATCTAGACCCACAGCAGGATGAGACATAAGGCTGGAAACTGTTTGCACTAAGAGAAATGTGAGGTTGGGTGAGGAAATGCACACCCTTTAAAGTAATACTACCTGGTACCCATTCAATGGGTCCCAAATCTGCAGGTTCAAGGGATCTTCCTACAGCTAAAACATGCATGGAAAACCCAGAGGACTGTACACCATGTGATCGGGAGATGTGTCTAAAATGCAGCTCATTTATCCTCTCCTGGTGCTCCTGTTCACCATTCCAGCCACGTTACTTAGAATCTCCCCACTTGGAGAATCAGCACATTTCAACTTCTGTTTCACACATTTTGCAAATTGTGAGGAGGATGAACGGGAAGAGGGGGAACCAATGAGAGAATAGTTGTAGGGGTTTGGACGGGCACATATCACTCTAATTTCCCATTAAGAATAAGAATTGAAAAAAGGCTCAGCCCGCCTCGCCGGAGCCAAAATAGGGCCTGAAGCAATCCTGCGGGTTTGAGGCCAGCTCACAAAAGAGCAACTTAAAAAATGGAGCTCAGGGTCACTGCAATTCACAAACCTGCAGAGTTATAAATGAAAACTAACGTCCAAAACTATGTTGAGGTAAGGCAAAGAAGAGGATCTGAATGCAAGACAGAATTGCAAGAAACAGATTTCAAGAGATAGATTGGACTCGTCTTTAAAGCACATGAAAAGCGGCAGAATTTCGACAATGATGCAGTTGGCCCAAAAGGGCGTATGCGTTTTTCCTGATTATATCCAGGAAAAAACGCATACGCACTTTATGGGCAACGAAGCAAGCAAGCAATGCAAATGTGCACAACAAAGAAGTCTCATTTCCCACCGGTCAAAAGGGCCATCCTAAAAAATTGTAAAAACCAGAAATGCAGGACAGGCCATGGAGAACAGGGAGCCTTTATACGCTGATGGGCAGTGTGTGAACTGCCGAGAGCCACTCTGGAGCAGTGTATGGTGGTTCCTAAATCATCTAAAAAACAGAGCTACAGAGCATAGGACACTTCCAATCATGGGAATATATCTAGGGAAGTCTAAAAATCAACAAGACACAAGCACACCACAGTTTAGGGCTACTCTGTTTACAAGAACCTCAACTTCAGTACACCTTAAATATCCCAGGAAAGAGAACAATGGATAAAGAAGATGTGGTACTTATGTACAATGGAATATCTCTTCACCATGAAATCAATGTAATAAGGCTAGTAGAAGGATAAAGAGTGGATTTAGGTCCGATAATACTACTTGAAATAAGTCAAACAGAAAAAGAAACATATCATAAGATATCACTTATAGAGGGAGGGTAAATATGGCTGCACAAGAAATGAATTACAGAACAGTGTCTCACATTTAGAAAACACACTTATGTCAGCTTAAGGGGAAAGGAGAGGTGGGGTGATGCATAAAAGCAGAGTTTGAAATTAGCACAGATACCGTTCAATAAACCAAATAGATATTAGACAAGATCTACACCTTGCTCAATGAACTGGCCTCAACACACCTTATAAACCGCAGAGAAATATATCTGAGTAATAAGAATCTTAAAATCCATGTATTGATATATCTCCATAAGGGAATCAAGTGTGTGCAGAGCGGCACAAACACAGCAGTGAAAATGAGCTAAACCCCATTATAGAAATAAATTTTAAAAACAAAACGCAGAAACAATGAAAGAGAGAAAAATTCTTACAAAATTTGCTCAGGGGCTGTGATGCAACCTGGATTGACCACATATAAACCCACAGCTGGATAACACATAAGGCTGGACACTTGGGGCTGAGAGGATTGGTGAGTTTTGGTGAGCAACTGCCAAAAGTTTAATGCAATACTTCATGCTACTCATTCCAAGGGTCCCAACAATCCAGGTTGAAGGGAATCTTCCTACAGCTAAACCATGCTTGGGAAACCCAGCGACTGGTATACCATATGATCGGGAAAGGTTTCTAAAACGCACCTCATTTTTCCTCTCCTGGGGCTCCGGATCGACATTCCAGCCGCTTTACTAACAACATCCTCACATGGAGAGTCAATGCCTTTAAGTTCTGGTATCGCACAGTCTGCAGTTAGTGCGGAGGATGAATGGGAATAGGGGGAACCAGTGAGAAACAAGCTGTAGCGGTTTCAATGGGCACATGTCACTCTAATTTCACATCAGTAAGAAGAATAAACCAAAGGCACAGCAAGGTGCCCCAGAAGAAGAATAGGGCCTGAAGGAATCCTGTGGTTATGAGGCAAGATCACAAAAATATGAGCTGAAAAATGGAGCTATGGGCCACTGCAATTCAAAAACGTGCAGAGTTATAAAGGCCAACTATTTTCAAAAACTATATTGAGGTAAGGCTATGAAGAGGCATTGAAAGCAAGGCAGAATTGCAGGAAACCTATTTCAGGAGGTAGACAGGAATTGCATTTAAAGCATAGGAAAAGAGGCAGAACGACGACAATGATGCACTTGGCCAAAAAGGGCGTATGCGTTTTTTCCTGAATATATTCAGGAAAAAACGCATACGCCCTTTTTGGCCAACCAAGCAAGCTTGCAAAGGAAATCTGCACTACAATGAAGTCTCACTTCCCCCCAGTCAAAAGGGCCATCTGAAAAAAGTGTAAAATCCAGAAAGACAGGACAGGCAATGGAGAACTGGGAACATTGTTATGCTGATGGGTGGGTTGTAAATTGCCAACAGCCACTCGGGAGAAGTGTATGGTGTTTCCTGAAACATCTAAAAAACAAAGCAACAGAGCCTAGGGCACTTCCACTTATGGTGCTATAGCTTAGGGAAATTAAAATCAAAAAGAGACAGCCACCCCAAAGTTTGGGACGGCTCTGTTTAAGGGAACCTCGTTTATGGGACAAGTTCAATATCGCAGAAAGCAAAAAATGGATAAAGAAGTTGTGGTACTTACGTACAATGCAATATCACTCAGCAATGAAATCTATGTCATCAGGCCCGTAGCAGCATAATGAGTGGATTCAGGTATGATGATTCTAACTGAAATAAGTCACACAGAAAAAGAAACATCATAAGATATCACTAATACACGGAATGTAAACTTGCTACACAGGAACAGAGTTACAAAACAGAATAAGGTCTCAAATTTAGAAAACCAACTTATGCTTGCTTAAGGGGAAAGGTGAGTTGGGGTGCTGCATAAAACCAGAGATTGAAATGAGCACAGATAAAGTTCCTTAAGCCAAATATGGAATAGACAAGAGCTACTCCTTGCTCAACGAGATGGACTCAACACCCCATATTAAACGCCTAAGTATGTACCTGACTAGTAAGTATCTTAAAACCTATGGATTGCTATGTCTCCAAAAGAGAATCAAGCGTGTGTACAGGGGCATAAACGTAGCAGTGATAGGATTGGAGAGGTTCGGTGAGCAAATGAAGACCCTTTGAAGTCATATTGCATGGTACCTATTCGACGGGTCTCAACTCTCCAGGTTTAAGGGATTCTTCCTTCAGCTAAAACACGCATGTGGAACCCAGAGTATGATCAACCGTGTGATCGGGAGATGTGTTCAAATATGTCTCAGTTCTCGTCCCCTGGTACTCGGGTGCAACATTCCAGATGCTTTACTAACACTCTCCCGACTTGGAGAGTCAGTGCCTTTAACCTCCTGTTTGGCCAAGTTTGCAATTTCTGTGGAAGATGAACAGGAATAGTGAGGACCAATGAGAGACTAGTTGGAGGTGTCTGGACAGGCAAATTTAACTCTCATTTCCCACCAGGAAGAGGAATTAACCAAAGGCTCAGCATCCCGTGCCAGAACCAGATTAGCGCCTGAAGCAATCCTGCAGTGTTGCGGGCAGCTCAAAAGAAAGCGAATTGAAGAAAGGAGCTCAGGGGCACTGTAATTCACAAACCTGCAGAGTTATAAATGACAGCTATCGTCCAAAAATATACTGAAGTAAGGCTGCCAAGAGGACTTGAAAGCGGGGCAAAATTGCAGGAAATCGATTTCAGGAGGTCGACTGGAATTGCATTTAAAGCATAGGAAAAGAGGCAGAACGTCCACAATGATGCACTTGAACAAAAAGGGCGTATGCGTTTTTTCCTGAATATATTCAGGAAAAAACGCATATGCCCTTTTTGGCCAACCAAGCAAGCTTGCAAAGGAAATCTGCACTACAATGAAGTCTCACTTCCCCCCGGTCAAAAGGGCCAACTGAAAAAAGTGTAAAATCCAGAAAGGCAGTACAGGCCATGGAGAACTGGGAGCCTGGTTATGCTGATGAGTGGGATGTAAATTGCCAACAGCCACTCGGGAGAAGTGTATGGTGTTTCCTGAAACATCTAAAAAACAAAGCAACAGAGCCTAGGGCACTTCCACTTATGGTGCTATAGCTTAGGGAAATTAAAATCAAAAAGACACAGCCACCCCAAAGTTTGGGACGGCTCTGTTTACAAGAACCTCGTTTACGGGACAAGTTCAATATTGCAGAAAGCGAAAAATGGATAAAGAAGTTGTGGTACATACGTATAATGCAATATCACTCAGCAATGACATCTATGTCATCAGGCCCGTAGCAGCATAATGAGTGGATTCAGGTATGATGATTCTAACTGAAATAAGTCACACAGAAAAAGAAACATCATAAGATATCACTAATACACGGAATGTAAACTTGCTACAAAGGAACTGAATTACAAAACAGAAGAGGGTCTCAAATTTAGAAAACCAACTTATGCTTGCTTAAGGGGAAAGGTGAGTTGGGGTGCTGCATAAAACCAGAGATTGAAATGAGCACAGATAATGTTCCTTAAGCCAAATATGGAATAGACAAGAGATACTCCTTGCTCAACGAAATGGACTCAACACCCCATATTAAACGCCTAAGAATGTATCTGACTAGTAAGTATCTTAAAACCTATGGATTGTTATGTCTGCGAATGAGTATCAAGCATGTGTACAGGGGCATAAAAGCAGCACTGATAGGATTGGAGAGGTTCAGTGAGCAAATGAAGACCCTTTGAAGTCATATTGCATGGTACCCATTCCACGGATCTCAACTCTCCAGGTTTAAGGGATTCTTCCTTCAGCTAAAACACGCATGTGGAACCCAGAGTATGATCAACCGTGTGATAGGGAGACGTGTTCAAATATGTTTCAGTGTTCGTCCCCTGGTACTCGGGTGCAACATTCCAGATGCTTTACTAACACTCTCCCGATTTGGAAAGTCAGTGACTTTAACCTCCTGTTTGGCCCAGTTTGCAATTTCTGCGGAAGATGAACAGGAATAGGGAGAACCAATGAGAGACAAGATGGAGGTGTCTGGACGGGCAAATTTAACTCTCATTTCCCACCAGGAAGAGGAATTAACCAAAGGCTCAGCGTGCCGTGCCGGAACCAGATTAGGGCCTGAAGCAATCCTGCGGTGTTGCGGCCAGCTCACAAGAAAGCGAGTTGAAGAAAGGAGCTCAGGGGCACTGTAATTCACAAACCTGCAGACTTATAAATGACAGCTATCGTCCAAAAATATACTGAAGTAAGGCTGCCAAGAGGACTTGAAAGCGGGGCAGAATTGCAGGAAACCGATTTCAGGAGGTAGACTGGAATTGCATTTAAAGCATAGGAAAAGAGGAAGAACGTCCACAATGATGCACTTGGCCAAAAATGTCTTATGCGTTTTTTCCTGAATATATTCAGGAAAAAACGCATACGCCATTTTTGGCCAACCAAGCAAGCTTGCAAAGGAAATCTGCACTACAATGAAGTCTCACTTCCCCCCAGTCAAAAGAGTCATCTGAAAAAAGTATAAAATCCAGAAAGGCAGGACAGGCCATGGAGAACTGGGAGCCCTGTTATGCTGATGGGTGGGATGTAAATTGCCAACAGCCACTCGGGAGAAGTGTATGGTGTTTCCTGAAACATCTAAAAAACAAAGCAACAGAGCCTAGGTCAAATCCACTTATGGTCCTATAGCTTAGGGAAATTAAAATCAAAAAGACACAGCCACCCCAAAGTTTGGGATGACTCTGTTTACAAGAACCTCGTTTATGGTACATGTTCAATATCGCAGAAAGCGAAAAATGGATAAAGAAGTTGTGGTACTTACGTACAATGCAATATCACTCAGCAATGAAATCTATGTCAACAGGCCTGTAGCAGAAAATGAGTGGGTTCAGGTATGATGATTCTAACTGAAATAAGTCACACAGAAAAAGAAACATCATAAGATATCACTAATACACGGAATATAAACTTGGCTACACAGGAACTGGATTACAAAACAGAACAGGGTCTCAAATTTAGAAAACCAACTTATGCTTGCTTAAGGGGAAAGGTGAGTTGGGGTGCTGCATAAAACCAGAGATTGAAATGAGCACAGATAAAGTTCCTTAAGCCAAATATGTAATAGACAAGAGCTACTCCTTGCTCAACGAAATGGACTCAACACCCCATATTAAACGCCTAGGAATGTACCTGACTAGGAAGTATCTTAAAACCTATGGATTGCTATGTCTCCGAAAGAGAATCAAGCGTGTGTACAGGGGCATAAACGCAGCAGTGATAGGATTGGAGAGGTTCGGTGAGCAAATGAAGACCCTTTGAAGTCATATTGCATGGTACCCATTCCACGGTTCTCAACTCTCTAGGTTTAAGGGATTCTTCCTTCAGCTGAAACATGCATGTGGAACCCAGAGTATGATCAACCGTGTGATCAGGAGACGTGTTCAAATATGTCTCAGTTTTCGTCCCCTGGTACTCGGGTGCAACATTCCAGACGCTTTACTAACACTCTCCCGACTTGGAGAGTCAGTGCCTTTAACCTCCTGTTTGGAGCAGTTTGCAATTTCTGCGGAAGATGAACAGGAATAGGGAGGACCAATGAGAGACTAGCTGGAGGTGTCTGGACGGGCAAATTTAACTCTCATTACCCACGAGGAAGAGGAATTAACCAAAGGCTCAGCGTGCCATGCCGGAACCACATTAGGACCTGAAGCAATCCTGTGGTGTTGCGGCCAGCTCACAAGAAAGCGAGTTGAAGAAAGGAGCTCAGGGGCACTGTAATTCACAAACCTGCAGAGTTATAAATGACAGCTATCGTCCAAAAATATACTGAAGTAAGGCTGCCAAGAGGACTTGAAAGTGGGGCAGAATTGCAGGAAACCGATTTCAGGAGGGAGACTGGAATTGCATTTAAAGCATAGGAAAAGAGGCAGAACGTCCAAAATGATGCACTTGGCCAAAAATGTCGTATGCGTTTTTTCCTGAATATATTCAGGAAAAAACGCATACACCATTTTTGGCCAACCAAGCAAGCTTGCAAAGGAAATCTGCACTACAATGAAGTCTCACTTCCCCCCGGTCAAAAGGGCCATCTGAAAAAAGTGTAAAATCGAGAAAGGCAGGACAGTCCATGGAGAACTGGGAGCCTTGTTATGCTGATGGGCGGGATGTAAATTGCCAACAGCCACTCGAGAGAAGTGTATGGTGTTTCCTGAAACATCTAAAAAACAAAGCAACGGAGCCTAGGGCACTTCCACTTATGGTCCTATAGCTTAGGGAAATTAAAATCAAAAAGACACAGCCACCCCAAAGTTTGGGACGGCTGTGTTTACAAGAACATCGTTTACGGTACAAGTTCAATATCGCAGAAAGTGAAAAATGGATAAAGAAGTTGTGGTACTTATGTACAATGCAATATCACTCAGCAATGAAATCTACGTCATCAGGCCCGTAACAGCATAGAGTGGATTCAGGTATGATGATTCTAACTGAAATAAGTCACACAGAAAAAGAAACATCATAAGATATCACTAATACACGGAATGTAGTATTGGCTACACAGGAACTGGATTCCAAAACAGAACAGGGTCTCAAATTTAGAAAACCAACTTATGCTTGCTTAAGGGGAAAGGTGAGTTGGGGTGCTGCATAAAACCAGAGATTGAAATGAGCACAGATAAAGTTCCTTAAGCCAAATATGTAATAGACAAGAGCTACTACTTGCTCAACGAAATGGACTCAACACCGCATATTAAACGCCTAAGAATGTACCTGACTAGTAAGTATCTTAAAACCTATGGATTGCTATGTCTCTGAAAGAGAATCAAGCGTGTGTACAGGGGCATAAACGCAGAAGTGTTAGGATTGGAGAGGTTCGGTGAGCAAATGAAGACCCTTTGAAGTCATATTGCATGGTACCCATTCCACGGGTCTCAACTCTCCAACTTTAAGGGAATCTTCCTTCAGCTGAAACATGCATGTGGAACCCAGAGTATGATCAACCGTGTGATCGGGAGACGTGTTCCAATATGTCTCAGTTCTCGTCCCCTGGTACTCGGGTGCAACATTCCAGACGCTTTACTAACACTCTTCCGACTTGGAGAGTCAGTGCCTTTAACCTTCTGTTTGGCCCAGTTTGCAATTTCTGCAGAAGATGAACAGGAATAGGGAGTACCAATGAGAGACTAGCTGGAGGTGTCTGGACGGGCAAATTTAACTCTCATTTCCCACCAGGAAGAGGAATTAACCAAAGGCTCAGCGTGCCGTGCCGGAACAAGATTAGGGCCTGAAGCAATCCTGCGGTGTTGCGGCCAGCTCACAAGAAAGCGAGTTGAAGAAAGGAGCTCAGGGACCCTGTAATTCACAAACCTGCAGAATTATAAATGACAGCTATCATCCAAAAATATACTGAAGTAAGGCTGCCAAGAGGACTTGAAAGCGGGGCAGAATTGCAGAAAACCGATTTCAAGAGGTAGACTGGAATTGCATTTAAAGCATAGGAAAAGAGGCAGAACGTCCACAATGATGCACTTGGACAAACAGGGCGTATGCGTTTTTTCCTGAATATATTCACTCGGGAGAAGTGTATGGTGTTTCCTGAAACATCTAAAAAACAAAGCAACAGAGCCTAGGTCAATTCCACTTATGGTCCTATAGCTTAGGGAAATTAAAATCAAAAAGACACAGCCACCCCAAAGTTTGGGATGGCTCTGTTTACAAGAACCTCGTTTATGGTACAAGTTCAATATCGCAGAAAGCGAAAAATGGATAAAGCAGTTGTGGTACTTACGTACAATGCAATATCACTCAGCAATGAAATCTATGTCAACAGGCCTGTAGCAGAAAATGAGTGGGTTCAGGTATGATGATTCTAACTGAAATAAGTCACACAGAAAAAGAAACATCATAAGATATCACTAATACACGGAATGTAAACTTGGCTACACAGGAACTGGATTACAAAACAGAACAGGGTCTCAAATTTAGAAAACCAACTTATGCTTGCTTAAGGGGAAGGTGAGTTTGGGTGCTGCATAAAACCAGAGATTGAAATGAGCACAGATAAAGTTCCTTAAGCCAAATATGGAATAGACAAGTGCTACTCCTTGTTCAATGAAATGGACTCAACACCCCATATTAAACGCCTAAGAATGTACCTGACTAGTAAGTATCTTAAAACCTATGGATTGCTATGTCTCCGAAAGAGAATCAAGCATGTGTACAGGGGTATAAACGCAGCAGTGATAGGATTGGAGAGGTTCGGTGAGCAAACGAAGACCCTTTGAAATCATATTGCATGGTACCCATTCCACGGGTCTCAACTCTCCAGGTTTAAGGGATTCTTCCTTCAGCTAAAACATGCATGTGGAACCCAGAGTATGATCAACCATGTGATCGGGAGACGTGTGCCAATATATCTCAGTTCTCGACCCCTGGTACTCGGGTGTAACATTCCAGACACTTTACTAACACTCTCCCGACTTGGAGAGTCAGTGCCTTTAACGTCCTGTTTGGCCCAGTTTGCAATTTCTGCGGAAGATGAACAGGAATAGGGAGAACCAATGAGAGACTAGCTGGAGGTGTCTGGACGGGCAAATTTAACTCTCATTTCCCACCAGGAAGAGGAATTAACCAAAGGCTCAGCGTGCCGTGCCAGAACCAGATTAGGGCCTGAAGCAATCCTGCGGTGTTGCGGCCAGCTCACAAGAAAGCGAGTTGAAGAAAGGAGCTCAGGGGCACTGTAATTCACAAACCTGCAGAGTTATAAATGACAGCTATCGTCCAAAAATATACTGAAGTAAGGCTGCCAAGAGGACTTGAAAGCGGGGCAGAATTGCAGGAAACCGATTTCAGGAGTAGACTGGAATTGCATTTAAAGCACAGGAAAAGAGGAAGAACGTCCACAATGATGCACTTGGCCAAAAATGTCATATGCGTTTTTTCCTGAATATATTCAGGAAAAAACGCATACACCATTTTTGGCCAACCAAGCAAGCTTGCAAAGGAAATCTGCACTACAATGAAGTCTCACTTCCCCCCAGTCAAAAGGGCCATCTGAAAAAAGTGTAAAATCCAGAAAGGCAGGACAGGCCATGGAGAACTGGGAGCCCTGTTATGCTGATGGGTGGGATGTAAATTGCCAACAGCCACTCGGGAGAAGTGTATGGTGTTTCCTGAAACATCTAAAAAACAAAGCAACAGAGCCTAGGTCAAATCCACTTATGGTCCTATAGCTTAGGGAAATTAAAATCAAAAAGACACAGCCACCCCAAAGTTTGGGATGGCTCTGTTTACAAGAACCTCGTTTATGGTACAAGTTCAATATCGCAGAAAGCGAAAAATGGATAAAGCAGTTGTGGTACTTACGTACAATGCAATATCACTCAGCAATGAAATCTATGTCATCAGGCCCATAGCAGCATAATGAGTGGATTCAGGTATGATGATTCTAACTGAAATAAGTCACACAGAAAAAGAAACATCATAAGATATCACTAATACACGGAATGTAAACTTGGCTACACAGGAACTGGATTACAAAACAGAACAGGGTCTCAAATTTAGAAAACCAACTTATGCTTGCTTAAGGGGAAAGGTGAGTTGGGGTGGTGCATAAAACCAGAGATTGAAATGAGCACAGATAAAGTTCCTTAAGCCAAATATGGAATAGATAAGTGCTACTCCTTGTTCAATGAAATGGACTCAACACCCCATATTAAACGCCTAAGAATGTACCTGACTAGTAAGTATCTTAAAACCTATGGATTGCTATGTCTCCGAAAGAGAATCAATCATGAGTACAGGGGAATAAACGCAGCAGTGATAGGATTGGAGAGGTTCGGTGAGCAAACGAAGACCCTTTGAAATCATATTGCATGGTACCCATTCCACGGGTCTCAACTCTCCAGGTTTAAGGGATTCTTCCTTCAGCTAAAACATGCATGTGGAACCCAGAGTATGATCAACCGTGTGATCGGGAGACGTGTGCCAATATATCTCAGTTCTCGTCCCCTGGTACTTGGGTGCAACATTCCAGACACTTTACTAACACTCTCCCGACTTGGAGAGTCAGTGCCTTTAACGTCCTGTTTGGCCCAGTTTGCAATTTCTGCGGAATATGAACAGGAATAGGGAGAACCAATGAGAGACTAGCTGGAGGTGTCTGGACGGGCAAATTTAACTCTCATTTCCCACCAGGAAGAGGAATTAACCAAAGTCTCAGCGTGCCGTGGGGAACCAGATTAGGGCCTGAAGCAATCCTGCGGTGTTGCGGCCAGCTCACAAGAAAGCGAGTTGAAGAAAGGAGCTCAGGGGCACTGTAATTCACAAACCTTCAGAGTTATAAATGACAGCTATGGTCCAAAAATATACTGAAGTAAGGCTGCCAAGAGGACTTGAACGTGGGGCAGAATTGCAGGAAACCGATATCAGGAGGGAGACTGGAATTGCATTTAAAGCATAGGAAAAGAGACAGAACGTCCACAATGATGCACTTGGCCAAAAAGGGCGTATGCATTTTTTCCTGAATATATTCAGGAAAAAACGCATACGCCCTTTTTGGACAACCAAGCAAGCTTGCAAAGGAAATCTGCACTATAATTAAGTCTCACTTCCCCCCGGTCAAAAGGGTCATGGGAAAAAAGTGTAAAATCCCGAAAGGCAGGACAGGCCATGGAGAACTGGGAGCCTTGTTATGCTGATGGGCAGGTTGTAAATTGCCAACAGCCACTCGGGAGAAGTGTATGGTGTTTCCTGAAACATCTAAAAAACAAAGCAACAGAGCCTAGGTCAATTCCACTTATGGTCCTATAGCTTAGGGAAATTAAAATCAAAAAGACACAGCCACCCCAAAGTTTGGGACGGCTCTGTTTACAAGAACCTCTTTTACGGTACAAGTTCAATATCGCAGAAAGCGCAAAATGGATAAAGAAGTTGTGGTACTTACGTACAATGCAATATCACTCAGCAATGAAATCTATGTCAACAGGCCTGTAGCAGAAAATGAGTGGGCTCAGGTATGATGATTCTAACTGAAATAAGTCACACAGAAAAAGAAACAACATAAGATATCACTAATACACGGAATGTAAACTTGGCTACACAGGAACTGAATTACAAAACAGAACAGGGTCTCAAATTTAGAAAAACAACTTATGCTTGCTTAAGGGGAAATGTGAGTTGGGGTGCTGCATAAAACCAGAGATTGAAATGAGCACAGATAAAGTTCCTTAAGCCAAATATGTAATAGACAAGAGCTACTCCTTGCTCAACTAAATGGACTCAACACCCCATATTAAACGCCTAAGAATGTACCTGACTAGTAAGTATCTTAAAACCTATGGATTGCTATGTCTCCGAAAGAGAATCAAGCATGTGTACAGGGGCATAAACGCAGCAGTGATAGGATTTGAGAGGTTCGGTGAGCAAAGAATGACCCTTTGAAGTCATATTACATGCTACCCATTCCACGGGTCTCAACTCTCCAGGTTTAAGGGATTCTTCCTTCAGCTGAAACATGCATGTGGAACCCAGAGTATGATCAACCGTGTGATCAGGAGACGTTTTCAAATATGTCTCAGTTTTTGTCCACTGGTACTCGGGTGCAACATTCCAGACGCTTTACTAACACTCTCCTGACTTGGAGAGTCAGTGCCTTTAACCTCCTGTTTGGCCCAGATTGCAATTTATGCAGAAGATGTACAGGAATAGGTAGGAGCAATGAGAGACTAGCTGGAGGTGTCTGGACGGGAAATTTAACTCTCATTTCCCACCAGGAAGAGGAATTAACCAAAGGCTCAGTGTGCCGTGCCGGAACCACATTAGGGCCTGAAGCAATCCTGCGGTGTTGTGGCCCGCTCACAAGAAAGCGAGTTGAAGAAAGGAGCTCAGGGGCACTGTAATTCACAAACCTGCAGAGTTATAAATGACAGCTATCGTCCAAAAATATACTGAAGTAAGGCTGCCAAGAGGACTTGAAAGCGGGGCAGAATTGCAGGAAACCGATTTCAGGAGGGAGACTGGAATTGCATTTAAAGCATAGGAAAAGAGGAAGAACGTCCAAAATGATGCACTTGGCCAAAAATGTCGTATGCGTTTTTTCCTGAATATATTCAGGAAAAAACGCATACACCATTTTTGGCTAACCAAGCAAGCTTGCAAAGGAAATCTGCACTACAATGAAGTCTCACTTCCCCCCGGTCAAAAGGGCCATCTGAAAAAAGTGTAAAATCGAGAAAGGCAGGAGAGTCCATGGAGAAATGGGAGCCTTGTTATGCTGATGGGCAGGATGTAAATTGCAAACAGCCACTCGAGAGAAGTGTATGGTGTTTCCTGAAACATCTAAAAAACAAAGCAACGGAGCCTAGGGCACTTCCACTTATGGTCCTATAGCTTAGGGAAATTAAAATCAAAAAGACACAGCCACCCCAAAGTTTGGGACGGCTCTGTTTACAAGAACATCGTTTACGGTACAAGTTCAATATCGCAGAAAGTGAAAAATGGATAAAGAAGTTGTGGTAGTTACGTACAATGCAATATCACTCAGCAATGAAATCTACGTCATCAGGCCCGTAACAGCATAGAGTGGATTCAGGTATGATGATTCTAACTGAAATAAATCACACAGAAAAAGAAACATCATAAGATATCACTAATAAACGGAATGTAGAATTGGCTACACAGGTACTGGATTAAAAAACAGAACAGGGTCTCAAATTTAGAAAACCAACTTATGCTTGCTTAAGGGGAAAGGTGAGTTGGGGTGCTGCATAAAACCAGAGATTGAAATGAGCACAGATAAAGTTCCTTAAGCCAAATATGTAATAGACAAGAGCTACTACTTGCTCAACGAAATGTACTCAACACCGCATATTAAACGCCTAAGAATGTACCTGACTAGTAAGTATCTTAAAACCTATGGATTGCTATGTCTCTGAAAGAGAATCAAGCGTGTGTACAGGGACATAAACGCAGAAGTGTTAGGATTGGAGAGGTTCGGTGAGCAAATGAAGACCCTTTGAAGTCATATTGCATGGTACCCATTCCACGGGTCTCAACTCTCCAACTTTAAGGGAATCTTCCTTCAGCTGAAACATGCATGTGGAACCCAGAGTATGATCAACCGTGTGATCGGGAGACGTGTTCCAATATGTCTCAGTTCTCGTCCCCTGGTACTCGGGTGCAACATTCCAGACGCTTTACTAACACTCTCCCGACTTGGAGAGTCAGTGCCTTTAACCTCCTGTTTGGCCCAGTTTGCAATTTCTGCAGAAGATGAACAGGAATAGGGAGAACCAAGGAGAGACTAGCTGGAGGTGTCTGGACGGGCAAATTTAACTCTCATTTCCCACCAGGAAGAGGAATTAACCAAAGGCTCAGCGTGCCGTGCCGGAACAAGATTAGGGCCTGAAGCAATCCTGCAGTGTTGCGGCCAGCTCACAAGAAAGCGAGTTGAAGAAAGGAGCTCAGGGGCCCTGTAATTCACAAACCTGCAGAATTATAAATGACAGCTATCATCCAAAAATATACTGAAGTAAGGCTGCCAAGAGGACTTGAAAGCGGGGCAGAATTGCAGAAAACAGATTTCAGGAGGTAGACTGGAATTGCATTTAAAGCATAGGAAAAGAGGCAGAACGTCCACAATGATGCACTTGGACAAACAGGGCGTATGCGTTTTTTCCTGAATATATTCACTCGGGAGAAGTGTATGGTGTTTCCTGAAACATCTAAAAAAGAAAGCAACAGAGCCTAGGTCAATTCCACTTATGGTCCTATAGCTCAGGGAAATTAAAATCAAAAAGACACAGCCACCCCAAAGTTTGGGACGGCTCTGTTTACAAGAACCTCGTTTATGGTACAAGTTCAATATCGCAGAAAGCGAAAAATGGATAAAGCAGTTGTGGTACTTACGTACAATGCAATATCACTCAGCAATGAAATCTATGTCAACAGGCCTGTAGCAGAAAATGAGTGGGTTCAGGTATGATGATTCTAACTGAAATAAGTCACACAGAAAAAGAAACATCATAAGATATCACTAATACACGGAATGTAAACTTGGCTACACAGGAACTGGATTACAAAACAGAATAGGGTCTCAAATTTAGAAAACCAACTTATGCTTGCTTAAGGGGAAGGTCGGTTTGGGCGCTGCATAAAACCAGAGATTGAAATGAGCACAGATAAAGTTCCTTAAGCCAAATATGGAATAGACAAGTGCTACTCCTTGTTCAATGAAATGGACTCAACACCCCATATTAAACGCCTAAGAATGTACCTGACTAGTAAGTATCTTAAAACCTATGGATTGCTATGTCTCCGAAAGAGAATCAAGCATGTGTACAGGGATATAAACGCAGCAGTGATAGGATTGGAGAGGTTCGGTGAGCAAACGAAGACCCTTTGAAATCATATTGCATGGTATCCATTCCACGGGTCTCAACTCTCCAGGTTTAAGGGATTCTTCCTTCAGCTAAAACATGCATGTGGAACCCAGAGTATGATCAACCATGTGATCGGGAGACGTGTGCCAATATATCTCAGTTCTCGTCCCCTGGTACTCGGGTGTAACATTCCAGACACTTTACTAACACTCTCCCGACTTGGAGAGTCAGTGCCTTTAACGTCCTGTTTGGCCCAGTTTGCAATTTCTGCGGAAGATGAACAGGAATAGGGAGAACCAATGAGAGACTAGCTGGAGGTGTCTGGACGGGCAAATTTAACTCTCATTTCCCACCAGGAAGAGGAATTAACCAAAGGCTCAGCGTGCCGTGCCGGAACCAGATTAGGGCCTGAAGCAATCCTGCGGTGTTGCGGCCAGCTCACAAGAAAGCGAGTTGAAGAAAGGAGCTCAGGGGCACTGTAATTCACAAACCTGCAGAGTTATAAATGACAGCTATCGTCCAAAAATATACTGAAGTAAGGCTGCCAAGAGGACTTGAAAGCGGGGCAGAATTGCAGGAAACCGATTTCAGGAGTAGACTGGAATTGCATTTAAAGCATAGGAAAAGAGGAAGAACGTCCACAATGATGCACTTGGCCAAAAATGTCATATGTGTTTTTTTCCTGAATATATTCAGGAAAAAACGCATACACCATTTTTGGCCAACCAAGCAAGCTTGCAAAGGAAATCTGCACTACAATGAAGTCTCACTTCCCCCCAGTCAAAAGGGCCATCTGAAAAAAGTGTAAAATCCAGAAAGGCAGGACAGGCCATGGAGAACTGGGAGCCCTGTTATGCTGATGGGTGGGATGTAAATTGCCAACAGCCACTCGGGAGAAGTGTATGGTGTTTCCTGAAACATCTAAAAAACAAAGCAACAGAGCCTAGGTCAAATCCACTTATGGTCCTATAGCTTAGGGAAATTAAAATCAAAAAGACACAGCCACCCCAAAGTTTGGGATGGCTCTGTTTACAAGAACCTCGTTTATGGTACAAGTTCAATATCGCAGAAAGCGAAAAATGGATAAAGCAGTTGTGGTACTTACGTACAATGCAATATCACTCAGCAATGAAATCTATGTCAACAGGCCTGTAGCAGAAAATGAGTGGGTTCAGGTATGATGATTCTAACTGAAATAAGTCACACAGAAAAAGAAACATCATAAGATATCACTAATACACGGAATGTAAACTTGGCTACACAGGAACTGGATTACAAAACAGAACAGGGTCTCAAATTTAGAAAACTAACTTATGCTTGCTTAAGGGGAAAGGTGAGTTGGGGTGCTGCATAAAACCAGAGATTGAAATGAGCACAGATAAAGTTCCTTAAGCCAAATATGGAATAGACAAGTGCTACTCCTTGTTCAATGAAATGGACTCAACACCCCATATTAAACGCCTAAGAATGTACCTGACTAGTAAGTATCTTAAAACCTATGGATTGCTATGTCTCCGAAAGAGAATCAAGCATGTGTACAGGGGCATAAATGCAGCAGTGATAGGATTGGAGAGGTTCGGTGAGCAAACGAAGACCCTTTGAAATCATATTGCATGGGACCCATTCCACGGGTCTCAACTCTCCAGGTTTAAGGGATTCTTCCTTCAGCTAAAACATGCATGTGGAACCCAGAGTATGATCAACCGTGTGATCAGGAGACGTTTTCAAATATGTCTCAGTTTTCGTCCACTGGTACTCGGGTGCAACATTCCAGACGCTTTACTAACACTCTCCTGACTTGGAGAGTCAGTGCCTTTAACCTCCTGTTTGGCCCAGATTGCAATTTCTGCAGAAGATGAACAGGAATAGGTAGGAGCAATGAGAGACTAGCTGGAGGTGTCTGGACGGGCAAATTTAACTCTCATTTCCCACCAGGAAGAGGAATTAACCAAAGGCTCAGCGTGCCGTGCCGGAACAAGATTAGGGCCTGAATCAATCCTGCGGTGTTGTGGCCCGCTCACAAGAAAGCGAGTTGAAGAAAGGAGCTCAGGGGCACTGTAATTCACAAACCTGCAGAGTTGTAAATGTCAGCTATCGTCCAAAAATATACTGAAGTAAGGCTGACAAGAGGACTTGAAAGCGGGGCAGAATTGCAGGAAACCGATTTCAGGAGGTAGACTGGAATTGCATTTAAAGCATAGGAAAAGAGGCAGAACGTCCACAATGATGCACTTGGCCAAAAAAGGCGTATGCGTTTTTTCCTGAATATATTCAGGAAAAAACGCATATGCCCTTTTTGGCCAACCGAGCAAGCTTGCAAAGGAAATCTGCACTACAATGAAGTCTCACTTCCGCCTGGTCAAAAGGGCCATCTGAAAAAAGTGTAAAATCCAGAAAGGCAGGACAGGCCATGGAGAACTGGGAGCCTTGTTATGCTGATGGGCGGGATGTAAATTGCCAACAGCCACTCGGGAGAAGTGTATGGTGTTTCCTGAAACATCTAAAAAACAAAGCAACAGAGCCTAGGGCACTTCCACTTATGGTCCTATAGCTTAGGGAAATTAAAATCAAAAAGACACAGCCACCCCAATGTTTGGGACGGCTCTGTTTACAAGAACCTTGTTTATGGTACAAGTTCAATATCACAGAAAGTGAAAAATGGATAAAGAAGTTGTGGTACTTACGTACAATGCAATATCACTCAGCAATGAAATCTATGTCATCAGGCCCGTAGGAGCATAGTGAGTGGATTCAGGTATGACGATTCTAACTGAAATAAGTCACACAGAAAAAGAAACATCATAAGATATCACTAATACATGGAATGTAAACTTGGCTACACAGAAACTGAATTACAAAACAGAACAGGGTCTCAAATGAAGAAAACCAACTTATGCTTGCTTAAGGGGAAAGGTGAGTTGGGGTTCTGCATAAAACCAGAGATTGAAATGAGCACAGATAAAGTTCCTTAAGCCAAATATGGAATAGACAAGAGCTACTCCTTGCTCAACGAAATGGACTCAACACCCCATATTAAACGCCGAAGAATGTACCTGACTAGTAAGTATCTTAAACCCTATGGATTGCTATGTCTCTGAAAGAGAATCAAGCGTGTGTACAGTTGCATAAACGCAGCAGTGATAGGATTGGAGAGGTTCGGTGAGCAAATGAAGACCCTTTGAAGTCATAATGCATGGTACCCATTCCACGGGTCTCAACTCTCCAGGTTTAAGGGATTCTTCCTTCAGCTGAAACATGCCTGTGGAACCCAGAGTATGATCAACCGTGTGATCGGGAGACGTGTTCAAATATGTCTCAGTTTTCGTCCCCTGGTACTCGGGTGCAACATTCCAGACACTTTACTAACACTCTCCCGACTTGGAGAGTCAGTGCACTTAACCTCCTGTTTGGCCCAGTTTGCAATTTCTGCGGAAGATGAACAGGAATAGGGAGAACCAATGAGAGACTAGCTGGACGTTTCTGGACGGGTAAATTTAACTCTCATTTCCCACCAGGAAGAGGAATTAACCAAAGGCTCAGCGTGCCGTGCCGGAACCAGATTAGGGTCTGAAGCAATCCTGCGGTGTTGTGGCCAGCTCACGAGAAAGCGAGTTGAAGAAAGGAGCTCACGGGCACTGTAATTCACAAACGTGCAGAGTTATAAATGACAGCTATCGTCCAAAAATATACTGAAGTAAGGCTGCCAAGAGGATTTGAAAGCGGGGCAGAATTGCAGGAAACCGATTTCAGGAGGTAGACTGGAATTGCATTTAAAGCATAGGAAAAGAGGCAGAACGTGGACAATGATGCACTTGGCCAAAAAGGGCGTATGCGTTTTTTCCTGAATATATTCAGGAAAAAACGCATACGCCCTTTTTGGCGAACCAAGCAAGCTTGCACAGGAAATCTGCACTACAATGAAGTCTCACTTCCCCCCGGTCAAAAGGGCCATCTGAAAAAAGTGTAAAATCCAGAAAGGCAGGACAGGCCATGGAGAACTGGGAGCATTGTTATGCTGATGGGTGGGATGTAAATTGCCAACAGCCACTCGGGAGAAGTGTATGGTGTTTCCTGAAACATCTAAAAAACAAAGCAAGATACCCTAGGGCACTTCCACTTATGGTCCTATAGCTTAGGGAAATTAAAATCAAAAAGACACAGCCACCCAAATGTTTGGGACGGCTCTGTTTACAAGAACCTCGTTTATGGTACAAGTTCAATATCGCAGAAAGTGAAAAATGGATAAAGAAGTTGTGGTACTTACGTAAAATGCAATACCACTCAGCAATGAAATCTATGTCAACACGCCTGTAGCACAAAATGAGTGGGTTCAGGTATGATGATTCTAACTGAAATAAGTCACACAGAAAAAGAAACATCATAAGATATCACTAATACACGGAATGTAAACTTGGCTACACAGGAACTGAATTACAAAACAGAACAGGGTCTCAAATTTAGAAAACCAACTTATGCTTGCTTAAGGGGAAAGGTGAGTTGGGATGCAGCATAAAACCAGAGATTGAAATGAACACAGATAAAGTTCCTTAAGCCAAATATGTAATAGACAAGAGCTACTACTTATTCAACGAAATGGACTCAACACCCCATATTAAACGCCTAAGAATGTACCTGACTAGTAAGTATCTTAAAACCTATGGATTGCTATGTCTCCGAAAGAGAATCAAGCATGTGTACAGGGGCATAAACGCAGCAGTGATAGGATTTGAGAGGTTCGGTGAGCAAAGAATGACCCTTTGAAGTCATATTACATGCTACCCATTCCACGGGTCTCAACTCTCCAGGTTTAAGGGATTCTTCCTTCAGCTGAAACATGCATGTGGAACCCAGAGTATGATCAACCGTGTGATCAGGAGACGTGTTCAAATATGTCTCAGTTTTTGTCCACTGGTACTCGGGTGCAACATTCCAGACGCTTTACTAACACTCTCCTGACTTGGAGAGTCAGTGCCTTTAACCTCCTGTTTGGCCCAGATTGCAATTTCTGCGGAAGATGAACAGGAATAGGGAGAACCAATGAGAGAGTGGCTGGACGTTTCTGGACGGGCAAATTTAACTCTCATTTCCCACCAGGAAGAGGAATTAACCAAAGGCTCAGCGTGCCGTGCCGGAACCAGATTAGGGTCTGAAGCAATCCTGCGGTGTTGTGGCCAGCTCACAAGAAAGCTAGTTGAAGAAAGGAGCTCACGGGCACTGTAATTCACAAACGTGCAGAGTTATAAATGACAGCTATCGTCCAAAAATATACTGAAGTAAGGCTGCCAAGAGGACTTGAAAGCGGGGCAGAATTGCAGGAAACCGATTTCAGGAGATAGACTGGAATTGCATTTAAAGCATAGGAAAAGAGGCAGAACGTGGACAATGATGCACTTGGCCAAAAAGGGCGTATGCGTTTTTTCCTGAATATATTCAGGAAAAAACGCATACGCCCTTTTTGGCGAACCAAGCAAGCTTGCACAGGAAATCTGCACTACAATGAAGTTTCACTTCCCCCCTGTCAAAGGGGCCATCTGAAAAAAGTGTAAAATCCAGAAAGGCAGGACAGGCCATGGAGAACTGGGAGCCTTGTTTTGCTGATGGGCGGGTTGTAAATTGCCAACAGTCACTAGGGAGAAGTGTATGGTGTTTCCTGAAACATCTAAAAAACAAAGCAACAGAGCCTAGGGCACTTCCACTTATGGTCCTATAGCTTAGGGAAATTAAAATCAAAAAGACACAGCCACCCCAAAGTTTGGGACGGCTCTGTTTACAAGAACCTCGTTTATGGTACAAGTTCAATATCGCAGAAAGTGAAAAATCGATAAAGAATTTGTGCTACTTACGTACAATGCAATATCACTCAGCAATGAAATCTCTGTCAACAGGCCTGTAGCAGAAAATGAGTGGGCTCAGGTATGATGATTCTAACTGAAATAAGTCACACAGAAAAAGAAACATCGTAAGATATCACTAATACACGGAATGTAAACTTGGCTACTCAGGAACTGAATTACAAAACAGAACAGGGTCTCAAATTTAGAAAAGCCACTTATGCTTGCTGAAGGGGAAAGGTGAGTTGGGGTGCTTCATAAAACCAGAGATTGAAATGAGCACAGATAAAGTTCCTTAAGCCAAATATGGAATAGACAAGAGCTACTCCTTGCTCAACGAAATGGACTCAACACCCCATATTAAACGCCAATGAATGTACCTGACTAGTAAGTATCTTAAAACCTATGGATTGCTATGTCTCTGAAAGAGCATCAACCATGTGTACAGGGGCATAAACGCAGCAGTGATAGGATTGGAGAGGTTCGGTGAGCAAATGAAGACCCTTTGAAGTCATATTGCATGGTACCCATTCCACGGGTCTCAACTCTCCAGGTTTAAGGGATTCTTCCTTCAGCTGAAACATACATGTGGAACCCAGAGTATGATCAACCATGTGATCGGGAGACGTGTTCCAGTATGTCTCAGTTCTTGTCCCCTGGTACTCGGGTGCAACATTCCAGACACTTTACTAACACTCTCCCGACTTGGAGAGTCAGTGCCTTTAACCTCCTGTTTGGCCCAGTTTGCAATTTCTGCGGAAGATGAACAGGAATAGGGAGAACCAATGAGAGACTAGCTGGAGGTGTCTGGACGGGCAAATTTAACTCTCATTTCCCACCAGGAAGAGGAATTAACCAAAGGCTCAGCATGCCGTGCCGGAACCAGATTAGTGCCTGAAGCAATCCTGCAGTGTTGCGGCCAGCTCACAAGAAAGCGAGTTGAAGAAAGGAGCTCACGGGCACTGTAATTCACAAACCTGCAGAGTTATAAATGACAGCTATCGTCCAAAAATATACTGAAGTAAGGCTGCCAAGAGGACTTGAAAGCGGGGAAGAATTGCAGGAAACCGATTTCAGGAGGTAGACTGGAATTGCATTTAAAGCATAGGAAAAGAGGAAGAACGTCCACAATGATGCACTTGGCCAAAAATATCGTATGCGTTTTTTCCTGAATATATTCAGGAAAAAACGCATACACCATTTTTGGCCAACCAAGCAAGCTTGCAAAGGAAATCTGCACTACAATGAAGTCTCACTTCCCCCCAGTCAAAGGGCCATCTGAAAAAAGTGTAAAATCCAGAAAGGCAGGACAGGCCATGGAGAACTGGGAGCCCTGTTATGCTGATGGGCGGGATGTAAATTGCCAACAGCCACTCGGGAGAAGTGTATGGTGTTTCCTGAAACATCTAAAAAACAAAGCAACAGAGCCTAGGTCAAATCCACTTATGGTCCTATAGCTTAGGGAAATTAAAATAAAAAAGACACAGCCACCCCAAAGTTTGGGATGGCTCTGTTTACAAGAATCTCGTTTATGGTACAAGTTCAATATTGCAGAAAGCGAAAAATGGATAAAGAAGTTGTGGTACTTACGTACAATGCAATATCACTCAGCAATGAAATCTATGTCATCAGGCCCGGAGCAGCATAATGAGTAGATTCAGGTATGATGATTCTAACTGAAATAAGTCACAAGAAAAAGAAACATCATAAGATATCATTAATACACGGAATGTAAACTTGGCTACACAGGAACTGGATTACAAAACATAACAGGGTCTCAAATTTCGAAAACCAACTTACGCTTGCTTAAGGGGAAAGGTGAGTTGGGGTGCTGCATAAAACCAGAGATTGAAATGAGCACAGATAAAGTTCCTTAAGCCAAATATGGAATACACAAGAGGTACTCCTTGCTCAACGAAATGGACTCAACACCCCATATTAAACGCCTAAGAATGTACCTGACTAGTAAGTATCTTAAAACCTATGGATTGCTATGTCTCCGAAAGAGAATCAAGAGTGTGTACAGGGGCATAAACGCAGCAGTGATAGGATTGGAGAGGTTCGGTGAGCAAATGAAGACCCTTTGAAGTCATATTGCATGGTACCCATTCCACGGGTCTCAACTCTCCAGGTTTAAGGGATTCTTCCTTCAGCTAAAACATGCATGTGGAACCCAGAGTATGATCAACCGTGTGATCGGGAGACGTGTTCAAATATGTCTCAGTTCTCGTCCCGTGGTACTCGGGTGCAACATTCCAGACGCTTTACTAACACTCTACCGACTTGGAGAGTCAGTGCCTTTAACCTCCTGTTTGGCCCAGTTTGCAATTTCTGCGGAAGATGAACAGGAATAGGGAGAACCAATGAGAGACTAGCTGGAGGTGTCTGGACGGGCAAATTTAACTCTCATTTCCCACCAGGAAGAGGAATTAACCAAACGCTCAGCGTGCAGTGCCGGAACCAGATTAGGGCCTGAAACAATCCTGCGGTGTTGCGGCCAGCTCACAAGAAAGCGAATTGAAGAAAGGAGCTCAGGGGCACTGTAATTCACAAACCTGCAGAGTTATAAATGACAGCTATCGTCCAAAAATATACTGAAGTAAGGCTGCCAAGAGGACTTGAAAGCGGGGCAGAATTGCAGGAAACCAATTTCAGGAGGTAGACTGGAATTGCATTTAAAGCATAGGAAAAGAGGCAGAACGTGGACAATGATGCACTTGGCCAAAAAGGGCGTATGCGTTTTTTCCTGAATATATTCAGGAAAAAACGCATACGCCCTTTTTGGCCAACCAAGCAAGCTTGCAGAGGAAATCTGCACTACAAAGAAGTCTCACTTCCCCCCGGTCAAAAGGGCCATCTGAAAAAAGTGTAAAATCCAGAAAGGCAGGACAGGCCATGGAGAACTGGGAGCTTTGTTATGCTGATGGGCTGGATGTAAATTGCCAACAGCCACTCGGGAGAAGTGTATGGTGTTTCCTGAAACATCTAAAAAACAAAGCAACAGAGCCTAGGGCACTTCCACTTATGGTCCTATAGCTTAGGGAAATTAAAATCAAAAAGACACAGCCACCCCAAAGTTTGGGACGGCTCTGTTTACAAGAACCTTGTTTACGGTACAAGTACAATATCGCAGAAAGTGAAAAATGGATAAAGAAGTTGTGGTACTTATGTACAATGCAATATCACTCAGCAATGAAATCTATGTCATCAGGCCCATAGCAGCATAATGAGTGGATTCAGGTACGATGATTCTAACTGAAATAAGTCACACAGAAAAAGTAGCATCATAAGATATCACTAATACACGGAATGTAAACTTGGCTACACAGGAACTGGATTACAAAACAGAACAGGGTCTCAAATTTAGAAAACCAACTTATGCTTGCTTAAGGGGAAAGGTGAGTTGGGGTGCTGCATAAAACCAGAGATTGAAATGAGCACAGATAAACTTCCTTAAGCCAAATATGGAGTAGACAAGAGCTACTCCTTGCTCAAAGAAATGGACTCAACACCCCATATTAAACTCCTAAGAATGTACCTGACTAGTAAGTATCTTAAAACCTATCGATTGCTATGTCTCCGAAAGACAATCAAGCATGTATACAGGGGCATAAACGCAGCAGTGATAGGATTGGAGAGGTTCGCTGAGCAAATGAAGACCCTTTGAAGTCATATTGCATGGTACCCATTCCACGGGTCTCAACTCTCCAGGTTTAAGGGATTCTTCCTTCAGCTAAAACATGCATGTGGAACCCAGAGTATGATCAGCCGTGTGATCGGGAGACGTGTTCCAATATGTCTCAGTTCTCGTCCCCTGGTACTCGGGTGCAACATTCCAGATGCTTTACTGACACTCTCCCGAGTTGGAGAGTCAGTGCCTTTAACCTCCTGTTTGGCCCAGTTTGCAATTTCTGCGGAAGATGAACAGGAATAGGGAGAACCAATGAGAGACTAGCTGGAGGTGTCTGGACGGGCAAATTTAACTCTCATTTCCCACCAGGAAGAGGAATTAACCAAAGGGTCAGCGGGCCGTGCCGGAACCAGATTAGGGCCTGAAGCAATCCTGCAGTGTTGCGGCCAGCTCACAAGAAAGCGAGTTGAAGAAAGGAGCTCAGGGGCACTGTAATTCACAAACCTGCAGAGTTATAAATGACAGCTATCATCCAAAAATATACTGAAGTAAGGCTGCCAAGAGGACTTGAAAGCGGGGCAGAACTGCAGGAAAACAATTTCAGGAGGTACACTGGAATTGCATTTAAAGCAGAGGAAAAGAGGCAAAACGTCGACAATGATGCACTTGGCCAAAAAGGGCGTATGCGTTTTTTCCTGAATATATTCAGGAAAAAACGCATACGCCCTTTTTGGCCAACCAAGCAAGCTTGCAAAGGAAATCTGCACTACAATGAAGTCTCACTTCCCCCCGGTCAAAAGGGCCAACTGAAAAAAGTGTAAAATCCAGAAAGGCAGGACAGGCCATGGAGAACTGGGAGCCTTGTTATGCTGATGGGCGGGATGAATATTGCCAACAGCCACTCGGGAGAAGTGTATGGTTTTTCCTGAAACATCTAAAAAACAAAGCAACAGAGCCTAGGGCACTTCAACTTATGGCCCTATAGCTTAGGGAAATTAAAATCAAAAAGACACAGCCACCCCAAAGTTTGGGACAGATCTGTTTACAAGAACCGCGTTTATGGTAAAAGTTCTATATCACAGAAAGTGAAAAATGGATAAAGAAGTTGTGGTACTTACGTACAATGCAATATCACTCAGCAATGAAATCTATGTCATCAGGCCCATAGCAGCATAATGAGTGGATTCAGGTATGATGATTCTAACTGAAATAAGTCACACAGAAAAAGAAACATCATAAGATATCACTAATACACGGAATGTAAACTTGGCTACACAGGAACTGGATTACAAAAGAGAACAGGGTCTCAAATTTAGAAAACCAACTTACGCTTGCTTAAGGGGAAAGGTGAGTTGGGGTGCTGCATAAAACCAGAGATTGAAATGAGCACAGATAAAGTTCCTTAAGCCAAATATGTAATAGACAAGAGCTACTCCTTGCTCAACGAAATGGACTCAACACCACATATTAAACGCCTAAGAATGTACCTGACTAGTAAGTATCTTAAAACCTATGGATCACTATGTCTCTGAAAGAGAATCAAGCGTGTGTACAGGGGCATAAACGCAGCAGTGATAGGATTGGAGAGGTTCGGTGAGCAAATGAAGACCCTTTGAAGTTATATTGCATGGTACCCATTCCACGGGTCTCAACTCTCCAGGTTTAAGGGATTCTTCCTTCAGCTAAATCATGCATGTTGAACCCAGAGTATGATCAACCGTGTGATCGGGAGACGTGTTCCAATATGTCTCAGTTCTCGTCCCCTGGTACTCGGGTGCAACATTCCAGACGCTTTACTAACACTCTCCCGACTTGGAGAGTCAGTGCCTTTAACCTCCTGTTTGGCCCAGTTTGCAATTTCTGCGGAAGATGAACAGGAATAGGGAGGACCAATGAGAGACTAGCTGGAGGTGTCTGGACGGGCAAATTTAACTCTCATTTCCCACCAGGAAGAGGAATTAACCAAAGGCTCAGCGTGCCGTGCCGGAATCAGATTAGGGCCTGAAGCAATCCTGCGGTGTTGCGGCCAGCTCACAAGAAAGCGAGTTGAAGAGAGGAGCTCAGGGGCACTGTAATTCACAAACCTGCAGAGTTATAAATGACAGCTATCGTCCAAAAATATACTGAAGTAAGGCTGCCAAGAGGACTTGAAAGCGGGGCAGAACTGCAGGAAACCGATTTTAGGAGGTAGACTGGAATTGCATTTAAAGCATAGGAAAAGAGGCAAAACGTCGACAATGATGCACTTGGCCAAAAAGGGCGTATGCGTTTTTTCCTGAATATATTCAGGAAAAAACGCATACGCCCTTTTTGGCCAACCAAGCAAGCTTGCAAAGGAAATCTGCACTGCAATGAAGTCTCACTTCCCCCCGGTCAAAAGGGCCAACTGAAAAAAGTGTAAAATCCAGAAAGGCAGGACAGGCCATGGAGAACTGGGAGCCTTGTTTTGCTGATGGGCGGGATGTATATTGCCAACAGCCACTCGGGAGAAGTGTATGGTGTTTCCTGAAACATCTAAAAAACAAAGCAACAGAGCCTAGGGCACTTCCACTTATGGTCCTATAGCTTAGGGAAATTAACATCAAAAAGACACAGCCACCCCAAAGTTTGGGACGGCTCTGTTTACAAGAAACTCGTTTACGGGACAAGTTCAATATCACAGAAAATGAAAAATGGATAAAGAAGTTGTGGGACTTACGTACAATGCAATATCACTCAGCAATGAAATCTATGTCATCAGGCGCATAGCAGCATAATGAGTGGATTCAGGTATGATGATTCTAACTGAAATAAGTCACACAGAAAAAGAAACATCATAAGATATCACTAATACACGGAATGTAAACTTGGCTACACAGGAACTGGATTACAAAACAGAACAGGGTCTCAAATTTAGAAAACCAACTTATGCTTGCTTAAGGGGAAAGGTGAGTTGGGGTGCTGCATAAAACCAGAGACTGCAATGAGCACAGATAAACTTCCTTAAGCCAAATATGTAATAGACAAGAGCTACTCCTTGCTCAACGAAATGGACTAAAGACCCCATATTAAACGCCTAAGAATGTAACTGACTAGTAAGTATCTTAAAACCTATGGATCACTATGTCTCCGAAAGAGAATCAAGCGTGTGTACAGGGGCATAAACGCAGCAGTGATAGGATTGGAGAGGTTCGGTGAGCAAATGAAGACCGTTTGAAGTCATATTGCATGGGACCCATTCCACGGGTCTCAACTCTCCAGGTTTAAGGGATTCTTCCTTCAGCTAAATCATGCATGTGGAACCCAGAGTATGATCAACCGTGTGATCGGGAGACGTGTTCCAATATGTCTCAGTTCTCGTCCCCTGGTACTCGGGTGCAACATTCCAGACGCTTTACTAACACTCTCCCGACTTGGAGAGTCAGTGCCTTTAACCTCCTGTTTGGCCCAGTTTGCAATTTCTGCGGAAGATGAACAGGAATAGGGAGAACCAATGAGAGACTAGCTGGAGGTGTCTGGACGGGCAAATTTAACTCTCATTTCCCACCAGGAAGAGGAATTAACCAAAGGCTCAGCGTGCTGTGCTGGAACCAGATTAGGTTCTGAAGCAATCCTGCAGTGTTGCGGCCAGCTCACAAGAAAGCGAGTTGAAGAAAGGAGCTCAGGGGCACTGTAATTCACAAACCTGCAGAGTTATAAATGACAGCTATCGTCCAAAAATATACTGAAGTAAGGCTGCCAAGAGGACTTGAAAGCGGGACAGAATTGCAGGAAACCGATTTCAGGAGGGAGACTGGAATTGCATTTAAAGCATAGGAAAAGAGGCAGAACGTCGACAATGATGCACTTGGCCAAAAAGGACGTATGTGTTTTTTCCTGAATATATTCAGGAAAAAACGCATACGTCCTTTTTGGCCAACCAAGCAAGCTTGGAAAGGAAATCTGCACTACAATGAAGTCTCACTTCCCCCCGGTCCAAAGGGTCATCTGAAAAAAGTGTAAAGTCCAGAAAGACAGGACAGGCCATGGAGAACTGGGAGCCTTGTTATGCTGATGGGTGGGATGTAAATTGCCAACAGCCACTCACGAGAAGTGTATGGTGTTTCCTGAAACATCTAAAAAACAAAGCAACAGAGCCTAGGGCACTTCCACTTATGGTCCTATAGCTTAGGGAAATTAAAATCAAAAAGACACAGCCACCCAAAAATTTGGGACAGCTCTGTTTACAAGAACCTCGTTTACGGTACAAGTTCAATATCACAGAAAGTGAAAACTGGATAAAGAATTTGTGGTACTTATGTACAATGCAATATCACTCAGCATTGACATCTATGTCATCAGGCCTGTAGCAGCATAATGAGTGGATTCAGGTATGATGATTCTAACTGAAATAAGTCACACAGAAAAAGAAACATCATAAGATATCACTAATACACGGAATGTAAACTTGGCTACACAGAACTGGATTACAAAACAGAACAGGGTCTCAAATTTAGAAAACCAACTTATGGTTGCTTAAGGGCAAAGGTTAGTTGGGGTGCTGCATAAAACCAGAGATTGAAATGAGCACAGATAAAGTTCCTTAAGCCAAATATGTAATAGACAAGAGCTACTCCTTGCTCAACTAGATGGACTCAACACCCCATATTAAATGTCTAATAATGTACCTGACTATTAAGTATCTTAAAACCTATGGATTGCTATGTCTCCGAAAGAGAATCAAGCGTGTGTACAGGGGCATAAACGCAGCAGTGATAGGATTGGAGAGGTTCGGTGAGCAAATGAAGACCCTTTGAAGTCATATTGCATGGTACCCATTCCACGGGTCTCAACTCTCCAGGTTTAAGGGATTCTTCCTTCAGCTAAAACATGCATGTGGAACCCAGAGTATGATCAACCGTGTGATCGGGAGACGTGTTCCAATATATCTCAGTTCTCGTCCCCTGGTACTCGGGTGCAACATTCCAGACGCTTTACTAACACTCTCCCGACTTGGAGAGTCAGTGCCTTTAACCTCCTGTTTGGCCCAGTTTGCAATTTCTGCGGAAAATGAACAAGAATAGGGAGGACCAATGAGTGAGTAGCTGGAGGTGTCCGGACGGGCAAATTTAACTCTCATTTCCCACCAGGAAGAGGAGTTAACCAAAAGCTCAGCATGACGTGCCAGAACCAGATTACGGCCTGAAGCTATCCTGTGGTGTTGCGGCCAGCTCACAAGAAAGCGAGTTGAAGAAAGGAGCTCAGGGGCACTGTAATTCACAAACCTGCAGAGTTATAAATGACAGCTATCGTCCAAAAATATACTGAAGTAAGGCTGCCAAGCGGACTTGAAAGCGGGGCAGAATTGCAGGAAACCGATTTCAGGAGGTAGACTGGAATTGCATTTAAAGCATAGGAAAAGAAGCAGAACGTCGACAATGATGCACTTGGCCAAAAAGGGCGTATGCGTTTTTTCCTGAATATATTCTGGAAAAAACGCATACGCCGTTTTTGGCCAACCAAGCAAGCTTGCAAAAGAAATCTGCACTACAATGAAGTCTCACTTCCCCCCAGTCAAAGGGCCATCTGAAAAAAGTGTAAAATCCAGAAAGGCAGGACAGGCCATGGAGAACTGGGAGCCCTGTTATGCTGATGGGCGGGATGTAAATTGCCAACAGCCACTCGGGAGAAGTGTATGGTGTTTCCTGAAACATCTAAAAAACAAAGCAACAGAGCCTAGGTCAAATCCACTTATGGTCCTATAGCTTAGGGAAATTAAAATAAAAAAGACACAGCCACCCCAAAGTTTGGGATGGCTCTGTTTACAAGAATCTCGTTTATGGTACAAGTTCAATATTGCAGAAAGCGAAAAATGGATAAAGAAGTTGTGGTACTTACGTACAATGCAATATCACTCAGCAATGAAATCTATGTCATCAGGCCCGGAGCAGCATAATGAGTAGATTCAGGTATGATGATTCTAACTGAAATAAGTCACAAGAAAAAGAAACATCATAAGATATCATTAATACACGGAATGTAAACTTGGCTACACAGGAACTGGATTACAAAACATAACAGGGTCTCAAATTTCGAAAACCAACTTACGCTTGCTTAAGGGGAAAGGTGAGTTGGGGTGCTGCATAAAACCAGAGATTGAAATGAGCACAGATAAAGTTCCTTAAGCCAAATATGGAATACACAAGAGGTACTCCTTGCTCAACGAAATGGACTCAACACCCCATATTAAACGCCTAAGAATGTACCTGACTAGTAAGTATCTTAAAACCTATGGATTGCTATGTCTCCGAAAGAGAATCAAGAGTGTGTACAGGGGCATAAACGCAGCAGTGATAGGATTGGAGAGGTTCGGTGAGCAAATGAAGACCCTTTGAAGTCATATTGCATGGTACCCATTCCACGGGTCTCAACTCTCCAGGTTTAAGGGATTCTTCCTTCAGCTAAAACATGCATGTGGAACCCAGAGTATGATCAACCGTGTGATCGGGAGACGTGTTCAAATATGTCTCAGTTCTCGTCCCGTGGTACTCGGGTGCAACATTCCAGACGCTTTACTAACACTCTACCGACTTGGAGAGTCAGTGCCTTTAACCTCCTGTTTGGCCCAGTTTGCAATTTCTGCGGAAGATGAACAGGAATAGGGAGAACCAATGAGAGACTAGCTGGAGGTGTCTGGACGGGCAAATTTAACTCTCATTTCCCACCAGGAAGAGGAATTAACCAAACGCTCAGCGTGCAGTGCCGGAACCAGATTAGGGCCTGAAACAATCCTGCGGTGTTGCGGCCAGCTCACAAGAAAGCGAATTGAAGAAAGGAGCTCAGGGGCACTGTAATTCACAAACCTGCAGAGTTATAAATGACAGCTATCGTCCAAAAATATACTGAAGTAAGGCTGCCAAGAGGACTTGAAAGCGGGGCAGAATTGCAGGAAACCAATTTCAGGAGGTAGACTGGAATTGCATTTAAAGCATAGGAAAAGAGGCAGAACGTGGACAATGATGCACTTGGCCAAAAAGGGCGTATGCGTTTTTTCCTGAATATATTCAGGAAAAAACGCATACGCCCTTTTTGGCCAACCAAGCAAGCTTGCAGAGGAAATCTGCACTACAAAGAAGTCTCACTTCCCCCCGGTCAAAAGGGCCATCTGAAAAAAGTGTAAAATCCAGAAAGGCAGGACAGGCCATGGAGAACTGGGAGCTTTGTTATGCTGATGGGCTGGATGTAAATTGCCAACAGCCACTCGGGAGAAGTGTATGGTGTTTCCTGAAACATCTAAAAAACAAAGCAACAGAGCCTAGGGCACTTCCACTTATGGTCCTATAGCTTAGGGAAATTAAAATCAAAAAGACACAGCCACCCCAAAGTTTGGGACGGCTCTGTTTACAAGAACCTTGTTTACGGTACAAGTACAATATCGCAGAAAGTGAAAAATGGATAAAGAAGTTGTGGTACTTATGTACAATGCAATATCACTCAGCAATGAAATCTATGTCATCAGGCCCATAGCAGCATAATGAGTGGATTCAGGTACGATGATTCTAACTGAAATAAGTCACACAGAAAAAGTAGCATCATAAGATATCACTAATACACGGAATGTAAACTTGGCTACACAGGAACTGGATTACAAAACAGAACAGGGTCTCAAATTTAGAAAACCAACTTATGCTTGCTTAAGGGGAAAGGTGAGTTGGGGTGCTGCATAAAACCAGAGATTGAAATGAGCACAGATAAACTTCCTTAAGCCAAATATGGAGTAGACAAGAGCTACTCCTTGCTCAAAGAAATGGACTCAACACCCCATATTAAACTCCTAAGAATGTACCTGACTAGTAAGTATCTTAAAACCTATCGATTGCTATGTCTCCGAAAGACAATCAAGCATGTATACAGGGGCATAAACGCAGCAGTGATAGGATTGGAGAGGTTCGCTGAGCAAATGAAGACCCTTTGAAGTCATATTGCATGGTACCCATTCCACGGGTCTCAACTCTCCAGGTTTAAGGGATTCTTCCTTCAGCTAAAACATGCATGTGGAACCCAGAGTATGATCAGCCGTGTGATCGGGAGACGTGTTCCAATATGTCTCAGTTCTCGTCCCCTGGTACTCGGGTGCAACATTCCAGATGCTTTACTGACACTCTCCCGAGTTGGAGAGTCAGTGCCTTTAACCTCCTGTTTGGCCCAGTTTGCAATTTCTGCGGAAGATGAACAGGAATAGGGAGAACCAATGAGAGACTAGCTGGAGGTGTCTGGACGGGCAAATTTAACTCTCATTTCCCACCAGGAAGAGGAATTAACCAAAGGGTCAGCGGGCCGTGCCGGAACCAGATTAGGGCCTGAAGCAATCCTGCAGTGTTGCGGCCAGCTCACAAGAAAGCGAGTTGAAGAAAGGAGCTCAGGGGCACTGTAATTCACAAACCTGCAGAGTTATAAATGACAGCTATCATCCAAAAATATACTGAAGTAAGGCTGCCAAGAGGACTTGAAAGCGGGGCAGAACTGCAGGAAAACAATTTCAGGAGGTACACTGGAATTGCATTTAAAGCAGAGGAAAAGAGGCAAAACGTCGACAATGATGCACTTGGCCAAAAAGGGCGTATGCGTTTTTTCCTGAATATATTCAGGAAAAAACGCATACGCCCTTTTTGGCCAACCAAGCAAGCTTGCAAAGGAAATCTGCACTACAATGAAGTCTCACTTCCCCCCGGTCAAAAGGGCCAACTGAAAAAAGTGTAAAATCCAGAAAGGCAGGACAGGCCATGGAGAACTGGGAGCCTTGTTATGCTGATGGGCGGGATGAATATTGCCAACAGCCACTCGGGAGAAGTGTATGGTTTTTCCTGAAACATCTAAAAAACAAAGCAACAGAGCCTAGGGCACTTCAACTTATGGCCCTATAGCTTAGGGAAATTAAAATCAAAAAGACACAGCCACCCCAAAGTTTGGGACAGATCTGTTTACAAGAACCGCGTTTATGGTAAAAGTTCTATATCACAGAAAGTGAAAAATGGATAAAGAAGTTGTGGTACTTACGTACAATGCAATATCACTCAGCAATGAAATCTATGTCATCAGGCCCATAGCAGCATAATGAGTGGATTCAGGTATGATGATTCTAACTGAAATAAGTCACACAGAAAAAGAAACATCATAAGATATCACTAATACACGGAATGTAAACTTGGCTACACAGGAACTGGATTACAAAAGAGAACAGGGTCTCAAATTTAGAAAACCAACTTACGCTTGCTTAAGGGGAAAGGTGAGTTGGGGTGCTGCATAAAACCAGAGATTGAAATGAGCACAGATAAAGTTCCTTAAGCCAAATATGTAATAGACAAGAGCTACTCCTTGCTCAACGAAATGGACTCAACACCACATATTAAACGCCTAAGAATGTACCTGACTAGTAAGTATCTTAAAACCTATGGATCACTATGTCTCTGAAAGAGAATCAAGCGTGTGTACAGGGGCATAAACGCAGCAGTGATAGGATTGGAGAGGTTCGGTGAGCAAATGAAGACCCTTTGAAGTTATATTGCATGGTACCCATTCCACGGGTCTCAACTCTCCAGGTTTAAGGGATTCTTCCTTCAGCTAAATCATGCATGTTGAACCCAGAGTATGATCAACCGTGTGATCGGGAGACGTGTTCCAATATGTCTCAGTTCTCGTCCCCTGGTACTCGGGTGCAACATTCCAGACGCTTTACTAACACTCTCCCGACTTGGAGAGTCAGTGCCTTTAACCTCCTGTTTGGCCCAGTTTGCAATTTCTGCGGAAGATGAACAGGAATAGGGAGGACCAATGAGAGACTAGCTGGAGGTGTCTGGACGGGCAAATTTAACTCTCATTTCCCACCAGGAAGAGGAATTAACCAAAGGCTCAGCGTGCCGTGCCGGAATCAGATTAGGGCCTGAAGCAATCCTGCGGTGTTGCGGCCAGCTCACAAGAAAGCGAGTTGAAGAGAGGAGCTCAGGGGCACTGTAATTCACAAACCTGCAGAGTTATAAATGACAGCTATCGTCCAAAAATATACTGAAGTAAGGCTGCCAAGAGGACTTGAAAGCGGGGCAGAACTGCAGGAAACCGATTTTAGGAGGTAGACTGGAATTGCATTTAAAGCATAGGAAAAGAGGCAAAACGTCGACAATGATGCACTTGGCCAAAAAGGGCGTATGCGTTTTTTCCTGAATATATTCAGGAAAAAACGCATACGCCCTTTTTGGCCAACCAAGCAAGCTTGCAAAGGAAATCTGCACTGCAATGAAGTCTCACTTCCCCCCGGTCAAAAGGGCCAACTGAAAAAAGTGTAAAATCCAGAAAGGCAGGACAGGCCATGGAGAACTGGGAGCCTTGTTTTGCTGATGGGCGGGATGTATATTGCCAACAGCCACTCGGGAGAAGTGTATGGTGTTTCCTGAAACATCTAAAAAACAAAGCAACAGAGCCTAGGGCACTTCCACTTATGGTCCTATAGCTTAGGGAAATTAACATCAAAAAGACACAGCCACCCCAAAGTTTGGGACGGCTCTGTTTACAAGAAACTCGTTTACGGGACAAGTTCAATATCACAGAAAATGAAAAATGGATAAAGAAGTTGTGGGACTTACGTACAATGCAATATCACTCAGCAATGAAATCTATGTCATCAGGCGCATAGCAGCATAATGAGTGGATTCAGGTATGATGATTCTAACTGAAATAAGTCACACAGAAAAAGAAACATCATAAGATATCACTAATACACGGAATGTAAACTTGGCTACACAGGAACTGGATTACAAAACAGAACAGGGTCTCAAATTTAGAAAACCAACTTATGCTTGCTTAAGGGGAAAGGTGAGTTGGGGTGCTGCATAAAACCAGAGACTGCAATGAGCACAGATAAACTTCCTTAAGCCAAATATGTAATAGACAAGAGCTACTCCTTGCTCAACGAAATGGACTAAAGACCCCATATTAAACGCCTAAGAATGTAACTGACTAGTAAGTATCTTAAAACCTATGGATCACTATGTCTCCGAAAGAGAATCAAGCGTGTGTACAGGGGCATAAACGCAGCAGTGATAGGATTGGAGAGGTTCGGTGAGCAAATGAAGACCGTTTGAAGTCATATTGCATGGGACCCATTCCACGGGTCTCAACTCTCCAGGTTTAAGGGATTCTTCCTTCAGCTAAATCATGCATGTGGAACCCAGAGTATGATCAACCGTGTGATCGGGAGACGTGTTCCAATATGTCTCAGTTCTCGTCCCCTGGTACTCGGGTGCAACATTCCAGACGCTTTACTAACACTCTCCCGACTTGGAGAGTCAGTGCCTTTAACCTCCTGTTTGGCCCAGTTTGCAATTTCTGCGGAAGATGAACAGGAATAGGGAGAACCAATGAGAGACTAGCTGGAGGTGTCTGGACGGGCAAATTTAACTCTCATTTCCCACCAGGAAGAGGAATTAACCAAAGGCTCAGCGTGCTGTGCTGGAACCAGATTAGGTTCTGAAGCAATCCTGCAGTGTTGCGGCCAGCTCACAAGAAAGCGAGTTGAAGAAAGGAGCTCAGGGGCACTGTAATTCACAAACCTGCAGAGTTATAAATGACAGCTATCGTCCAAAAATATACTGAAGTAAGGCTGCCAAGAGGACTTGAAAGCGGGACAGAATTGCAGGAAACCGATTTCAGGAGGGAGACTGGAATTGCATTTAAAGCATAGGAAAAGAGGCAGAACGTCGACAATGATGCACTTGGCCAAAAAGGACGTATGTGTTTTTTCCTGAATATATTCAGGAAAAAACGCATACGTCCTTTTTGGCCAACCAAGCAAGCTTGGAAAGGAAATCTGCACTACAATGAAGTCTCACTTCCCCCCGGTCCAAAGGGTCATCTGAAAAAAGTGTAAAGTCCAGAAAGACAGGACAGGCCATGGAGAACTGGGAGCCTTGTTATGCTGATGGGTGGGATGTAAATTGCCAACAGCCACTCACGAGAAGTGTATGGTGTTTCCTGAAACATCTAAAAAACAAAGCAACAGAGCCTAGGGCACTTCCACTTATGGTCCTATAGCTTAGGGAAATTAAAATCAAAAAGACACAGCCACCCAAAAATTTGGGACAGCTCTGTTTACAAGAACCTCGTTTACGGTACAAGTTCAATATCACAGAAAGTGAAAACTGGATAAAGAATTTGTGGTACTTATGTACAATGCAATATCACTCAGCATTGACATCTATGTCATCAGGCCTGTAGCAGCATAATGAGTGGATTCAGGTATGATGATTCTAACTGAAATAAGTCACACAGAAAAAGAAACATCATAAGATATCACTAATACACGGAATGTAAACTTGGCTACACAGAACTGGATTACAAAACAGAACAGGGTCTCAAATTTAGAAAACCAACTTATGGTTGCTTAAGGGCAAAGGTTAGTTGGGGTGCTGCATAAAACCAGAGATTGAAATGAGCACAGATAAAGTTCCTTAAGCCAAATATGTAATAGACAAGAGCTACTCCTTGCTCAACTAGATGGACTCAACACCCCATATTAAATGTCTAATAATGTACCTGACTATTAAGTATCTTAAAACCTATGGATTGCTATGTCTCCGAAAGAGAATCAAGCGTGTGTACAGGGGCATAAACGCAGCAGTGATAGGATTGGAGAGGTTCGGTGAGCAAATGAAGACCCTTTGAAGTCATATTGCATGGTACCCATTCCACGGGTCTCAACTCTCCAGGTTTAAGGGATTCTTCCTTCAGCTAAAACATGCATGTGGAACCCAGAGTATGATCAACCGTGTGATCGGGAGACGTGTTCCAATATATCTCAGTTCTCGTCCCCTGGTACTCGGGTGCAACATTCCAGACGCTTTACTAACACTCTCCCGACTTGGAGAGTCAGTGCCTTTAACCTCCTGTTTGGCCCAGTTTGCAATTTCTGCGGAAAATGAACAAGAATAGGGAGGACCAATGAGTGAGTAGCTGGAGGTGTCCGGACGGGCAAATTTAACTCTCATTTCCCACCAGGAAGAGGAGTTAACCAAAAGCTCAGCATGACGTGCCAGAACCAGATTACGGCCTGAAGCTATCCTGTGGTGTTGCGGCCAGCTCACAAGAAAGCGAGTTGAAGAAAGGAGCTCAGGGGCACTGTAATTCACAAACCTGCAGAGTTATAAATGACAGCTATCGTCCAAAAATATACTGAAGTAAGGCTGCCAAGCGGACTTGAAAGCGGGGCAGAATTGCAGGAAACCGATTTCAGGAGGTAGACTGGAATTGCATTTAAAGCATAGGAAAAGAAGCAGAACGTCGACAATGATGCACTTGGCCAAAAAGGGCGTATGCGTTTTTTCCTGAATATATTCTGGAAAAAACGCATACGCCGTTTTTGGCCAACCAAGCAAGCTTGCAAAAGAAATCTGCACTACAATGAAGTCTCACTTCCCCCCGGTCAAAAGGGCCATCTGAAAAAAGTGTAAAATCCAGAAAGGCAGGACAGGCCATGGAGAACTGGGAGCCTTGTTATGCTGATGGGCGGAATGTACATTCCCAAAAGCAAATGGGAGAAGTGTATGCTGATTCCTGAAACATCTAAAAAACAAAGCAACAGAGCCTAGGGCATTTCCACTTATGGTCCTATAGCTTAGGGAAATTAAAATCAAAAAGACACAGCCACCCCAAAGTTTGGGACGGCTCTGTTTACAAGAACCTCGTTTACAGTACAAGTTCAATATCGCAGAAAGCGAGAAATGGATAAAGAAGTTGTGGTACTTACGTACAATGCAATATCACTCAGCAATGAAATCTATGTCATGAGGCCCGTAGCAGCATACTGAGTGGATTCAGGTATGATGATTCTAACTGAAATAAGTCACACAGAAAAAGAAACATCATAAGATATCACTAATACACGGAATGTAAACTTGGCTACACAGGAACTGGATTACAAAAGAGAACAGGGTCTCAAATTTAGAAAACCAACTTATGATTGCTTAAGGGGAAAGGTGAGTTGGGGTGCTGCATAAAACCAGAGTATGAAATGAGCACAGATAAAGTTCCTTAAGCCAAATATGGAATAGACAAGAGCTACTCCTTGCTCAACGAAATGGACTCAACACCCCATATTAAACGCCTAAGAATGTACCTGACTAGTAAGTATCTTAAAACCTATGGATTGCCATGTCTCCGAAAGAGAATCAAGCGTGTGTACAGGGGCATAAACGCAGCAGTGATAGGATTGGAGAGGTTTGGTGAGCAAATGAAGACCCTTTGATGTCATATTGCATGGTACCCATTCCACGGGTCTCAACTCTCCAGGTTTAAGGGATTCTTCCTTCATCTGAAACATGCATCTGGAACCCAGAGTATGATCAACCGTGTGATCGGGAGACGTGTTCCAATATGTCTCAGTTCTCGTCCCCTGGTACTCGGGTACAACATTCCAGACGCTTTACTAACACTCTCCCGACTTGGAGAGTCAGTGCCTTTAACGTCCTGTTTGGCCCAGTTTGCAATTTCTGCGGAAGATGAACAGGAATAGGGAGGACCAATGAGAGACTAGCTGGAGGTGCCTGGATGGGCAAATTTAACTCTCATTTCCCACCAGGAAGAGGAATTAACCAAAGGCTCAGCGTGCCATGGCGGAACAAGATTAGGGCATGAAGCAATCCTGCGGTGTTGCGGCCAGCTCACAAGAAAGCGAGTTGAAGAAAGGAGCTCGGGGCACTGTAATTCACAATCCTGCAGAGTTATAAATCACAGCTATGTTTCAAAAATATACTGAAGTAAGGCTGCCAAGAGGACTTGAAAGCGGGGCAGAATTGCAGGAAACCGATTTCAGGAGGGAGACTGGAATTGCATTTAAAGCATAGGAAAAGAGGCAGAACGTCCACAATGATGCACTTGGCCTAAAAGGGCATATGCATTTTTTCCTGAATATATTCAGGAAAAAACGCATACGCCCTTTTTGGCCAACTAAGCAAGCTTGCAAAGGAAATCTGCACTAAAATGAAGTCTCACTTCCCCCGGGTCACAAGGGCGATCTGAAAAATGTGTAAAATCCAGAAAGGCAGGACTGGCCATGGAGAACTTGGAGCCTTGTAATGCTGATGGGCGGGATGTAAATTGCCAACAGCCACTTGGGAGAAGTGTATGGTGTTTCCTGAAAGTTCTAAGAAACAAAGCAACAGAGCCTAGGGCACTTCCACTTATGGTCCTATATCTTAGGGAAATTAAAATCAAACAGACACAGCCACCCCAATGTTTGGGACGGCTCTGTTTACAAGAACCTCATTAATGTACAAGTTCAATATCGCAGAAAGTGAAAAATGGATAAAGAAGTTGTGGTACTTACGTACAACGCAATATCACTCAGCAATGAAATCTATGTCATCAGACCCATAGCAGCATAATGTGTGGATTCAGTTATGATGATTCTAACTGAAATAAGTCACACAGAAAAAGAAACATCATAAGATATCACTAATACACGGAATGTAAACTTGCTACCCAGTAACTGAATTACAAAACAGAATAAGGTGTCAAATTTAGAAAACCAACTTATGCTTGCTTAAGGGGAAAGGTGAGTTGGGGTGCTGCACAAAAACACATATTGAAATGAGCACAGATAAAGTTCCTTAAGCCAAATATGGAATAGACAAGAGCTACTCCTTGCTCAACGAGATGGACTCAACACCCCATATTAAACAGCTAAGTATGTACCTGACTAGTAAGTATCTTAAAACCTATGGATTGCTATGTCTCTGAAAGAGAATCAAGTGTGTGTACAGGGGCATAAAGGCAGCAGTGATACGATTGGAGAGGTTCAGTGAGCAAATGAAGACCCTTTGAAGTCATATTGCATGGTACATATTCCACGGGTCTCAACTCTCCAGGTTTAAGGGATTCTTCCTTCAGCTAAAACACGCATGTGGAACCCAGAGTATGATCAACCGTGTGATCCTGAGACGTCTTCAAATATGTCTCATTTCTCATCACCTGGTACTTGGGTGCAACACTCCAGATGCTTCACTAACCCTCTCCCGACTTGGAGAGTCAGTGCCTTTAACCTCCTGTTTGGGCCAGTTTGCAATTTCTGCGGAAGATGAACAGGAATAGGGAGAACTAATGAGAGACTAGCTGGAAGTGTCTGGACGGGCAAATTTAACTCTCATTTCCGACCAGGAAGAGGAATTAACCAAAGGCTCAGCGTGCCATGGCGGAAGAAGATTAGGGCCTGACTCAATCCTGCGGTGTTCCGGGCAGCTCACAAGAAAGCGAGTTGAAGAAAGGAGCTCAGGGGCACTGTAATTCACAAACCTGCAGAGTTATAAATGACAGCTATCGTCCAAAAATATACTGAAGTAAGGCTGCCAAGAGGACTTGAAAGCGGGGCAGAATTGCAGGAACCCGATTTCAGGAGGGAGACTGGAATTGCATTTAAAGCATAGGAAAAGAGGCAGAACGTCCACAATGATGCACTTGGCCAAAAAGGGCGTATGCGTTTTTTCCTGAATATATTCAGGAGAAAACGCATACGCCCTTTTTGGCCAACCAAGCAAGCTTGCAAAGGAAATCTGCACTACAATGTAGTCTCACTTCCCCCAGGTCAAAAGGGCCATCTGAAAAAAGTGTAAAATCCAGAAAGGCAGGACAGGCCATGGAGAACTGGGAGCCTTGTTATGCTGATGGGTGGGATGTAAACTGCCAACAGCCACTCGGGAGAAGTGTATGGTGTTTCCAGAAACATCTAAAAAACAAAGCAACAGAGCCTAGGGCACTTCCACTTATGGTCCTATAGCTTAGGGAAATTAAAATCAAAAAGACACAGCCACCCCAAAATTTGGGACGGCTCTGATTACAAGAACCTCGTTTACGGTACAAGTTCAATATCGCAGAAAGTGAAAAATGGATAAAGAATTTGTGGTACTTACGTACAATGCAATATCACTCAGCAATGAAATCTATTTCATCAGGCCCGTAGCAGCATAATGAGTGGGTGCAGGTATGATGATTCTAACTGAAATAAGTCACACAGAAAAAGAAACATCATAAGATATCACTAATACACGGAATGTAAACTTGCTACACAGGAACTGAATTACAAAACAGAATAAGGTCTCAAATTTAGAAAACCAACTTATGCTTGCTTAAGTGGAAAGGTGAGTTGGGGTGCTGCACAAAAACACAGATTCAAATGAGCACAGATAAAGTTCCTTAAGCCAAATATGTAATAGACAAGAGCTACTCCTTGCTCAATGAGATGGACTCAACACCCCATATTAAACGCCTAAGAATGTACCTGACTAGTAAGTATCTTAAAACCTATGGACTGCTATGTCTCTGAAAGAGAATCAAGCGTGTGTACAGGTGCATAAACGCAGCAGTGATAGGATTGGAGAGGTTCGGTGAGCAAATGAAGACCCTTTGAAGTCATATTGCATGGTACCCATTCCACGGGTCTCAACTCTCCAGGTTTAAGGGATTCTTCCTTCAGCTAAAACACGCATGTGGAACCCAGAGTATGATCAACCGTGTGATCCTGAGACGTGTTCAAATATGTCTCATTTCTTGTCACCTGGTACTTGGGTGCAACATTCCAGATGCTTCACTAACACTCTCCCGACTTGGAGAGTCAGTGCCTTTAACCTCCTGCTTGGCCCAGTTTGCAATTTCTGCGGAAGATGAACAGGAATAGGGAGAACCAATGAGAGACTAGCTGGAGGTGTCTGGCCGGGCAAATTTAACTCTCATTTCCCACTAGGAAGAGGAATTAACCAAAGGCTCAGCGTGCCATGGCGGAACCAGATTAGGGCCTGAATCAATCCTGCGGTGTTCCGGACAGCTCACAAGAAAGCGAGTTGAAGAAAGGAGCTCAGGGGCACTGTAATTCACAAACCTGCAGAGTTATAAATGACAGCTATCATCCAAAAATATACTGAAGTAAGGCTGCAAAGAGGACTTGAAAGCTGGGCAGAATTGCAGGAACCCGATTTCAGGAGGTAGACTGGAATTGCATTTAAAGCATAGGAAAAGAGGCAGAACGCCCACAATGATGCACTTGGACAAAAAGGGCGTATGCGTTTTTTCCTGAATATATTCATGAGAAAACGCATACGCCCTTTTTGGCCAACCAAGCAAGCTTGCAAAGGAAATCTGCACTACAATGAAGTCTCACTTCCCCCAGTCAAAAGGGCCATCTGAAAAAAGTGTAAAATCCAGAAAGGCAGGACAGGCCATGGAGAACTGGGAGCCTTGTTATGCTGATGGGCGGGATGTAAATTGCCAACAGCCACTTGGGAGAAGTGTATGGTGTTTCCTGAAACATCTAAAAAACAAAGCAACAGAGCCTAGGGCACTTCCACTTATGGTCCTATAGCTTAGGGAAATTAAAATCAAAAAGACACAGCCACCCCAAAATTTGGGACGGCTCTTTTACAGGAACCTCTTCTTCAGCACAAGTTAAATATGCCAGAGAGCAAATAATTGATAAAGAAGTTGCGGTACTTACGTACAACAGAATACCTCTCAGCAATGAAAACTATGTCACCAGGCCCGTACCAGCATAATGAGTGGATTGAGGCACGGTGATTCTAAGTGAAAAAAGTCACACAGAAAGAGAAACATCATAAGGTATCACTAATACATGGAATGTGAACTTGGTTACACATGAACTGAATTACAAAACAGAACAGGGTCTCATGTTTAGAAAACCAACTTATGCTTGCTTAAGGGGGAAGGTGAGTTGTGGTGCTGCATAAAAGCAGAGTTTGAAATTAGCACAGATCCCGTTCCATAAGCTAAATATGTAATAGACTAGACCTACCCCTTGCTCAAGGAAATGGAGTCAACAATGAGGTATCACCTCACACCTGGTAGAATGGGCATCATCAGAAAATCTACAAACAAAAAATGCTGGAAATGTGTGGAGAAAAGGAACCCTCTTCCACTATTGTTGGGAATATAAATTGATACAGTCACTATGGAGAACAATATGGAGTTTCTTAAGAAACTAACAGTAGAATTACCATATGATACAGCAATCCCAGTTCTGGACATATACCCAGACAAAACCATAAATCAAAAAGAGACATTCACCGCAATGTTCATTGTATCACTCTTTACAATATCGAGGTAATGGAAGCAATCTAAATGCCCACAGACAGACGAATGCATAAAGCAGTGGTACATATATAAAATGGAATATTACTAAGCCATGAAAAGGAATGAAATTAGTCATTTGTAGAGACGTCGATGGATCTAGAGACTGTCATACAGAGTGAAGTAAGTCAGAAAGAGAAAAACAAATCTTGTATATTCATGCATATATGTGGAACCTAGAAAAACTGTACAGATTAACCATTTTGCAAGGCATAAATAGAGCAACAGATGTAGACAACAAACGTATGGACAACAAGGGGGGAAAGCTGTTGGGGGGGTTGGTGGTGGGAGGAGTTGAGAGACTGGGATTGGCATGTATACATTTATATGTATAAAATAGATAACCAATAAGAACCTGCTGTATAAAAATATAAAATAAAATTCAAAATTAAAAAGAAATAAAATTAAAAAAATAAAACAGAAAAAACAATTATTCCCTTCACATACATGTATTTATATGAATAAATTATTTCTATGCTTATATCTGTAAATACAAAAAAGAGGAATAAAATCTACCTTGAACCAAAAACGAAAAAGAGAAAAAAAACACAGAACCCACCAGTTCCACAGAGGAAAACCGTATCAGGGCACTTGCTCCAGTTGTAAACAATTCTGAAGTTGGTCAGTGGTGGGGAATCGTCTCCCATTCAGCCAGCAGCCCCCATGCAACAAGCGTCCTCATTGCAAAGCTGGGGCACCGTGCCGAGGCATCTGTGAGTAAACGTGAGCTGAGCCCCAGGCCAGTTGCTGCTGAACTATTCCCACCCGTCCCAGGTAAAACACCTGAATATATACAAGGACTTGAAAGCCTAGAGGAAGGGCCATAGAGCCACACGAGTGACAGCATACCGGCCGACTTGGTGCCTGCAGGCCAGCCAGGATGGTCCTGGCCCTGGGTGCTCTTCTGGAAGATTTCCATTTCCCTGCCTGAGATACCCGTCCTGTCCCTGCCCCCACTGCTTTTTTCCTTCCTCACCTCTGCCCAGGGAGAAATTCCAGCAGCAGGTATGGGTGACACATCCTCTTCTTTAGCAGGTGGCAGCCTGGCAACTGCTGCAGAAAGTCCAGCAGAGCCCCACTCACACTGGGCCACCCACAAAGCCGTGGCCTCTCACTCCCTCCCACCAGCCCAGCCCCGAGACTGCTGACAGGGCAGAGAAAATGGCGTCAGGCACGGCTGCAGGGCCTCTTGCTGCCTGGAGTGGTATTTATATTGATCTCAACCCAGGCACACCTGGGGAGGGCTGGCCGGCACGGTAAGGCTGCCCAGGTCAGCCAATCATCATCCCTCAGGGGCTCACAGTTGCAGAAAATGGAACTTGCTGAACCGGCCAGGTCCAAGGAACAGGTGTGGGCTCCTGAGAGTCAGGATAGACAAGGGGCTGCAGCTTTGGCTTGTTTTCTAATGATTTTATCTGGCCCATGAGTGGGAGACAACTTCAAGAAAACCCTCTCCTAATGAGAGGAACCCAGGAGTCAGGGAGAGGAGGGGTGGGTGGTGGTTGGAGACAGAGGCCTGGTGCCCCGGGTGCAGTGGAAGTCTCTGGAAGACCAGGTGGAGGGAGGCCGCACAGAGTGATGCCCAGGGTCACAGACCTGTCGCAGCTGCTGTTTGTTAGTTCAAGTCCTGCTCTGAGGTGCTCTGTGTCAGCTCTGAGCGACAGGTGAGCTGGGGGTGCTCTGCAATGAGGGCTATGTGCACGGTTCCTGTGTGCCCAGCCCTGCCACGGTACCTGCAAGGGTAGCTCTGTATCCTGGGAGGGGCCTGACCACGAGAGCCCCGTGGGCTGGGGTGGGGGTGGGGTACCTGCCCAGGTGAGCTCCATATTCTGGGATTGGTCTGACCACGAGAGCCCCATGGGCTGCTGGGGACCTGGTAAAGGATGTCAGGACAGTCAGTGAAGCCACCGAGGATATACCTCCAGCTGCTCCTAATTCCTACACCCTGCTGGTCATTCTACCAACCACCAGGACATGGTATTCTGTATTAGTCTTCAATGATGCCTTCTTTTGTATTCCATTAGTCCCAGAGTCACAAGAAATTTTGGCTTGTGAGTGGCAGGACTCAACATACAACTAAAACAATACTTCCGGGCCGTCTTGCCCCAAGGGTGCAAAAATTCCCACACCATCTTTGGGGAAAGCTTAGCTAAAGACCTAAAAGTTCTACCTCTGGGAAAGGAAACCCTCCTTCAGTACGCAGACGACATTCTGATCGCCAGCCCTACTAAGGAGGCCTCTGAACTACCAAGCCAATAAAGGATAGAAGTTGTCCAAGAAAAAGCTCAAATATCACAGACTGCAGTGACCTGCCTGGGCTTCGTTCTCACAGAAGGTCGGAGAAGCCCATCCCAGGAAAGGGAAGAAACCATTTTCAGCCTTACCCCTTTCTAAAACTAGAATACAGCTTAGGGGTTCCTGGGGAGGCCAGGGTTTGCTGCTTCTGGATCCCTAACTACAGTCTACTAGCTGGGCCTCTATATGAAACACTGAAAGGAAAAGATGATGATCCTTTTGAATAGAATCCAGAAGTGGCCTTTCAAGAATGGAAAGAGCAGTCAATTCAGACCCTTGCCCTGGAACTCCCTAATTTAGCTAAACCCTTTGACCTTTACATTCCCGGTGAAAGGTGAATCGCCATTGGAGAATTAGTGCAAAAACTGGGACCACTTGAAATGGAACAATGCAAGAATGCCATCCAGGTAGGATAAACTACGGGCACCAAGGGGCTTGGCCCACTGCCACATCTGGCCAAGATACTGGCGGTATCTAAAAACCTGGAAATCAGCAGCCCAAAAGGCCACCTCCCTCCTAAGGGAAAAGGACCCCACGTGGTGATCCTAACCACCAACCATGCCCTGAAGTTGCAGGGTTCGCTCCGTGGGCACACCAACCTCGAGTGAGGAGGCCCTCCAACTCCAACATCCAGAGAGATAACCGGGGGCAACAGGGCACCATGACGACTCGTGTGAACATCACTTGACCTGGAGTTTCTCTCATAAAACAACAAGAGTGTGTCCCAAAAGAGTAGACTACTGCTTACCCAGAGGGGAGCTAATAATCTTGGTGGGGGAACCGTATATCACACTGTCACCATAGAAAAGCCTACAGACACCGTGATGATGGTGGCCAATAAGACTGGCTGGACTCCTGTTTACTTCAAAAGGCTGTTGACTCAGTGGCCATCATGGTCCTTGATCACCACTGACCCTGGACTGTCTGGGAGTTGAGCAGGCAGGGCTCTGACACCTGGTGCTGTTTGTACATTAATTCAGGGGCCTAATTGAAGAAAGCGCAGACTACTGGTCAGAGCATCTAGGCTGGCAGAAATGGTCAGCCTAAGGTGGCCGAACAAATGTGGGGCGGGGTGAAACCGGCCCCCACAGCGTCTCTGCACATCTCTTTCCTGGACCCTTAAAGGTCATTAGAATCTATAACACTTCCAATGCTGGTGCTCAGGTGGACGAGCAGGGAGGCAGGGGGCCTGGGGACAATCAACGTCACCTGGAGGCTGCTGGGGAGAAGCCCTGACCCTCGCCCCCGGGTATGAGGGCTCCCAACTCAGCACTCAGCAGTTACAGAAGAAGGGTCTGCACCCTCAGCACTCCAAGAATGAGGAACGGGACAAAAGGCAGAGGAGGGGTTTGTCCCCAGCAAAGCCCATTAAAAATCCCTGGGAGATAAAAATAGAATCTGGGCAATAAAGTCAAGTCTAACCTTTTTTATCCTTTGTGCTTTGTCTAATTTCATGTGCTCCTAGGGTCCCGCATGCAGAGGTTCCACACCCGGCACTTCAGACCAGATTTCCTAGTGCAGAATGGCTGGGACGACACCTCAGCTCCTGGGGCCCAGTGCAGACTCCGCGATATAGAGCCTGAGCTGCAGCCAACCCGGCCCTCGAGAGCTCCGCCCCCTCCCTCCCACTGACTCTGACAGGATCTCTACACAACAGCCCAGCCCACAGCCCACGGGGTAGTGCATGCTCTCACCTCTCCATTCTCTGATCAAAATATAAAGTTTCCTTTGCTTGTGAACCAAACTCAGTCTCGATCTGTTGGCCCCAATGACACTGGGCAGGGGGACACTTGTTGGGGTCCACTCTGGAGGATCAGTAACAGAAATTGAGACTATTGTAACCTCAATGAACAGATGTGTGAGCCAAACTGTAGTTAACATAGAACAGTGTATAAGGCTCGGGTAAAATAAGATGTTTCTAACACTTCCATTTGATATTTCCATCACTTTATTATAAGCAAGTTCAGTGAAAAGGTTTGTCTTATTTGTCAGGTCAATATTAGAGAAACGAAGTGATTTCTTTCCAAAGATGTACATCTAATAATCTTGGTTAAAGCTTCAATCTTGTTTTAAATGCTTTTCCATTGAAAATGATACCTCTCTTTCAGCTCCCCCATTTCTGAGAAGTATAAAATCTTATAATTTATTATTACCAAAGGGGAAAGGTGGGAGGAGGGATAAATTAACAGTTTGGGATTAACACATACACACTGCTATGTATAAAATAGATCATCAACAAGGAACTACTGTATAGCACAGGGAACTACACTCAACATTTTGCAATAAGCTATAAGGGGAAATAATCTGGAAAAGAATAGATATTTTTATTGTCATTGTCATCTATCAATGACAGTTAAAGTGTAACCTAAGGGAAGCTGGTGGTGAGTGCTTCTGACCCTGAAGACTTCAATCATCTAAAGTTTGGACTCTGCCTACTTCCCCAGGCCCTTAATGAACATATGTGTAGCCGTAGCTTAAAAAATTCCCCAGTTTGGGTTTCGGGCAGACACTGATTTTGAAAAAGCCCTGGTGTTCTCCTTACATGAATGGGACTCTTCCTACTGCTAAAACATGTCTGTCACACCCAGAGGATGGTATACCGTCTGATCGGGAAGAGTTTGGAAAAGGCATCTCATCTCCTCATCTCCTGGTGCTCGGGTTCACCCCTCCAGCGTCTTTACTAACAGTCTCCCCACTTGGAGATGTCAGCACTGTCAACATCCTGTTGCGTACAGTTTGGAATTTGTCCAGAGGATGAAGCGGAAGGATGAGGAACAATGAGAGACAAGTCCTAGGTGTTCAGACAGGCACATGTCACTCTAATTTCCAATCAGGAAGACGAATTGACCAAAGGCTAGGGTTGCCCATGGAAACAGTATAGGGCTTGAGGAAATCCCGCTGCTTTGTGGCCAGTTCCCATAAACACAAGTTGAACAATGGAACTCAGGGGCAGTAAAATTCACGAAACTGCAGAGTTGAAAATATCCATCACTGAAAAATGTCTTGAGGAAAGTCAGAGAAAAGGACTTGTAAGCAAGGGAGAATGGCAGGAAAGGGATCTGAGGAGGTAGAAAGGACTCGCCATTAAGCACGAGAAAAGGAGCTGAACATTGCCAACATTGCAGTTGGCCAAAAAGGGTGTATGCGTTTTTTTCTGTATATATTCAAGAAAAGGGCATACACTTTTTTAGCCAAGCAAACAGGTGGGCACTGGAAGTCAATACTACAAAAGATATCACTTCGCATCAGTCAGAAGAGCCATCCTCATAAAGCGTAAACAACAGAAATGCAGGACAGGGCAAGGAGAAGAGGGAGCCCTGTGAGACTTATAGTGGAAATGTATATTGCCAACGGCCATTCTGGAGAAGTGTATTGTGTTTACTAAAGCATCTAAAAAATGAGCTACAGAGCATAGGGCACTTGCACTCATGGGCGTATATCTTGGGAAAAACAAAAATCGAGAGGACACAGGCACCCCAATGTTTACCCCCTCTCTGTTTAAAAGATCCTCGACTAGGATATAACTTAAATGTCTCTGGAGAGAAAAAATGGATAGAGATGTGGTACTTAGGTAGAGTGGAATATTATTCAGCCTGGAAATCAATGAACTATGGCCAGTTGTAACAACTCCGGAGGAGTTACGTATGATCATTCTAAGTGACATAATTCAAAAAGAAAAAGACACATATCATAAGATATCACTTAAAGGTGGAATCCAAAATGGCTACACATGAAATAAATTACAAAACAAAAACATAGTCAAATATGTAGGAAACACGCATAAGGCTGCTAAACGGGAAAGGTGGGGAGGGGTGAGGCATCATCCAGGAGGTTGAAATTAGCAAAGATACCATTCCAAATACCAAACTGATAATCAACAAAGCCTACACGGTAGCTAAAAGAACTGCACTCAGCACACTCAAGTCACCGGAAAAGAATATATACGACTGGTAAGAATCTGAAAAAGAATTTACTGATGTCTCTCTGTACGTGAATCAAGTGGATGTACAGCAGCAAGAAACAGAGCTTTGAAAATCAGCTGTAACCAATATAGTAACAAATTGAAAAAAATAAACGACAGAGAGACAGAGAAAACCTCTTACAACTTTTCCTCAGGGACGGTGATGCAACATGGATTGAACACATCTAGACCCACAGCAGGATGAGACATAAGGCTGGAAACTGTTTGCACTAAGAGAAATGTGAGGTTGGGTGAGGAAATGCACACCCTTTAAAGTAATACTACCTGGTACCCATTCAATGGGTCCCAAATCTGCAGGTTCAAGGGATCTTCCTACAGCTAAAACATGCATGGAAAACCCAGAGGACTGTACACCATGTGATCGGGAGATGTGTCTAAAATGCAGCTCATTTATCCTCTCCTGGTGCTCCTGTTCACCATTCCAGCCACGTTACTTAGAATCTCCCCACTTGGAGAATCAGCACATTTCAACTTCTGTTTCACACATTTTGCAAATTGTGAGGAGGATGAACGGGAAGAGGGGGAACCAATGAGAGAATAGTTGTAGGGGTTTGGACGGGCACATATCACTCTAATTTCCCATTAAGAATAAGAATTGAAAAAAGGCTCAGCCCGCCTCGCCGGAGCCAAAATAGGGCCTGAAGCAATCCTGCGGGTTTGAGGCCAGCTCACAAAAGAGCAACTTAAAAAATGGAGCTCAGGGTCACTGCAATTCACAAACCTGCAGAGTTATAAATGAAAACTAACGTCCAAAACTATGTTGAGGTAAGGCAAAGAAGAGGATCTGAATGCAAGACAGAATTGCAAGAAACAGATTTCAAGAGATAGATTGGACTCGTCTTTAAAGCACATGAAAAGCGGCAGAATTTCGACAATGATGCAGTTGGCCCAAAAGGGCGTATGCGTTTTTCCTGATTATATCCAGGAAAAAACGCATACGCACTTTATGGGCAACGAAGCAAGCAAGCAATGCAAATGTGCACAACAAAGAAGTCTCATTTCCCACCGGTCAAAAGGGCCATCCTAAAAAATTGTAAAAACCAGAAATGCAGGACAGGCCATGGAGAACAGGGAGCCTTTATACGCTGATGGGCAGTGTGTGAACTGCCGAGAGCCACTCTGGAGAAGTGTATGGTGGTTCCTAAATCATCTAAAAAACAGAGCTACAGAGCATAGGACACTTCCAATCATGGGAATATATCTAGGGAAGTCTAAAAATCAACAAGACACAAGCACACCACAGTTTAGGGCTACTCTGTTTACAAGAACCTCAACTTCAGTACACCTTAAATATCCCAGGAAAGAGAACAATGGATAAAGAAGATGTGGTACTTATGTACAATGGAATATCTCTTCACCATGAAATCAATGTAATAAGGCTAGTAGAAGGATAAAGAGTGGATTTAGGTCCGATAATACTACTTGAAATAAGTCAAACAGAAAAAGAAACATATCATAAGATATCACTTATAGAGGGAGGGTAAATATGGCTGCACAAGAAATGAATTACAGAACAGTGTCTCACATTTAGAAAACACACTTATGTCAGCTTAAGGGGAAAGGAGAGGTGGGGTGATGCATAAAAGCAGAGTTTGAAATTAGCACAGATACCGTTCAATAAACCAAATAGATATTAGACAAGATCTACACCTTGCTCAATGAACTGGCCTCAACACACCTTATAAACTGCAGAGAAATATATCTGAGTAATAAGAATCTTAAAATCCATGTATTGATATATCTCCATAAGGGAATCAAGTGTGTGCAGAGCGGCACAAACACAGCAGTGAAAATGAGCTAAACCCCATTATAGAAATAAATTTTAAAAACAAAACGCAGAAACAATGAAAGAGAGAAAAATTCTTACAAAATTTGCTCAGGGGCTGTGATGCAACCTGGATTGACCACATATAAACCCACAGCTGGATAACACATAAGGCTGGACACTTGGGGCTGAGAGGATTGGTGAGTTTTGGTGAGCAACTGCCAAAAGTTTAATGCAATACTTCATGCTACTCATTCCAAGGGTCCCAACAATCCAGGTTGAAGGGAATCTTCCTACAGCTAAACCATGCTTGGGAAACCCAGCGACTGGTATACCATATGATCGGGAAAGGTTTCTAAAACGCACCTCATTTTTCCTCTCCTGGGGCTCCGGATCGACATTCCAGCCGCTTTACTAACAACATCCTCACATGGAGAGTCAATGCCTTTAAGTTCTGGTATCGCACAGTCTGCAGTTAGTGCGGAGGATGAATGGGAATAGGGGGAACCAGTGAGAAACAAGCTGTAGCGGTTTCAATGGGCACATGTCACTCTAATTTCACATCAGTAAGAAGAATAAACCAAAGGCACAGCAAGGTGCCCCAGAAGAAGAATAGGGCCTGAAGGAATCCTGTGGTTATGAGGCAAGATCACAAAAATATGAGCTGAAAAATGGAGCTATGGGCCACTGCAATTCAAAAACGTGCAGAGTTATAAAGGCCAACTATTTTCAAAAACTATATTGAGGTAAGGCTATGAAGAGGCATTGAAAGCAAGGCAGAATTGCAGGAAACCTATTTCAGGAGGTAGACAGGAATTGCATTTAAAGCATAGGAAAAGAGGCAGAACGACGACAATGATGCACTTGGCCAAAAAGGGCGTATGCGTTTTTTCCTGAATATATTCAGGAAAAAACGCATACGCCCTTTTTGGCCAACCAAGCAAGCTTGCAAAGGAAATCTGCACTACAATGAAGTCTCACTTCCCCCCAGTCAAAAGGGCCATCTGAAAAAAGTGTAAAATCCAGAAAGACAGGACAGGCAATGGAGAACTGGGAACATTGTTATGCTGATGGGTGGGTTGTAAATTGCCAACAGCCACTCGGGAGAAGTGTATGGTGTTTCCTGAAACATCTAAAAAACAAAGCAACAGAGCCTAGGGCACTTCCACTTATGGTGCTATAGCTTAGGGAAATTAAAATCAAAAAGAGACAGCCACCCCAAAGTTTGGGACGGCTCTGTTTAAGGGAACCTCGTTTATGGGACAAGTTCAATATTGCAGAAAGCGAAAAATGGATAAAGAAGTTGTGGTACTTACGTACAATGCAATATCACTCAGCAATGACATCTATGTCATCAGGCCCGTAGCAGCATAATGAGTGGATTCAGGTATGATGATTCTAACTGAAATAAGTCACACAGAAAAAGAAACATCATAAGATATCACTAATACACGGAATGTAAACTTGCTACACAGGAACAGAGTTACAAAACAGAATAAGGTCTCAAATTTAGAAAACCAACTTATGCTTGCTTAAGGGGAAAGGTGAGTTGGGGTGCTGCATAAAACCAGAGATTGAAATGAGCACAGATAAAGTTCCTTAAGCCAAATATGGAATAGACAAGAGCTACTCCTTGCTCAACGAGATGGACTCAACACCCCATATTAAACGCCTAAGTATGTACCTGACTAGTAAGTATCTTAAAACCTATGGATTGCTATGTCTCCAAAAGAGAATCAAGCGTGTGTACAGGGGCATAAACGCAGCAGTGATAGGATTGGAGAGGTTCGGTGAGCAAATGAAGACCCTTTGAAGTCATATTGCATGGTACCTATTCGACGGGTCTCAACTCTCCAGGTTTAAGGGATTCTTCCTTCAGCTAAAACACGCATGTGGAACCCAGAGTATGATCAACCGTGTGATCGGGAGATGTGTTCAAATATGTCTCAGTTCCCGTCCCCTGGTTCTCGGGTGCAACATTCCAGATGCTTTACTAACACTCTCCCGACTTGGAGAGTCAGTGCCTTTAACCTCCTGTTTGGCCAAGTTTGCAATTTCTGTGGAAGATGAACAGGAATAGTGAGGACCAATGAGAGACTAGTTGGAGGTGTCTGGACAGGCAAATTTAACTCTCATTTCCCACCAGGAAGAGGAATTAACCAAAGGCTCAGCATCCCGTGCCAGAACCAGATTAGGGCCTGAAGCAATCCTGCAGTGTTGCGGGCAGCTCAAAAGAAAGCGAATTGAAGAAAGGAGCTCAGGGGCACTGTAATTCACAAACCTGCAGAGTTTTAATGACAGCTATCGTCCAAAAATATACTGAAGTAAGGCTGCCAAGAGGACTTGAAAGCGGGGCAAAATTGCAGGAAATCGATTTCAGGAGGTCGACTGGAATTGCATTTAAAGCATAGGAAAAGAGGCAGAACGTCCACAATGATGCACTTGAACAAAAAGGGCGTATGCGTTTTTTCCTGAATATATTCAGGAAAAAACGCATATGCCCTTTTTGGCCAACCAAGCAAGCTTGCAAAGGAAATCTGCACTACAATGAAGTCTCACTTCCCCCTGGTAAAAAGGGCCATCTGAAAAAAGTGTAAAATCCAGAAAGGCAGTACAGGCCATGGAGAACTGGGAGCCTGGTTATGCTGATGAGTGGGATGTAAATTGCCAACAGCCACTCGGGAGAAGTGTATGGTGTTTCCTGAAACATCTAAAAAACAAAGCAACAGAGCCTAGGGCACTTCCACTTATGGTGCTATAGCTTAGGGAAATTAAAATCAAAAAGACACAGCCACCCCAAAGTTTGGGACGGCTCTGTTTACAAGAACCTCGTTTACGGGACAAGTTCAATATTGCAGAAAGCGAAAAATGGATAAAGAAGTTGTGGTACATACGTACAATGCAATATCACTCAGCAATGACATCTATGTCATCAGGCCCGTAGCAGCATAATGAGTGGATTCAGGTATGATGATTCTAACTGAAATAAGTCACACAGAAAAAGAAACATCATAAGATATCACTAATACACGGAATGTAAACTTGCTACAAAGGAACTGAATTACAAAACAGAAGAGGGTCTCAAATTTAGAAAACCAACTTATGCTTGCTTAAGGGGAAAGGTGAGTTGGGGTGCTGCATAAAACCAGAGATTGAAATGAGCACAGATAATGTTCCTTAAGCCAAATATGGAATAGACAAGAGCTACTCCTTGCTCAACGAAATGGACTCAACACCCCATATTAAACGCCTAAGAATGTACCTGACTAGTAAGTATCTTAAAACCTATGGATTGTTATGTCTGCGAATGAGTATCAAGCATGTGTACAGGGGCATAAAAGCAGCACTGATAGGATTGGAGAGGTTCAGTGAGCAAATGAAGACCCTTTGAAATCATATTGCATGGTACCCATTCCACGGATCTCAACTCTCCAGGTTTAAGGGATTCTTCCTTCAGCTAAAACACGCATGTGGAACCCAGAGTATGATCAACCGTGTGATAGGGAGACGTGTTCAAATATGTTTCAGTGTTCGTCCCCTGGTACTCGGGTGCAACATTCCAGACGCTTTACTAACACTCTCCCGATTTGGAAAGTCAGTGACTTTAACCTCCTGTTTGGCCCAGTTTGCAATTTCTGCGGAAGATGAACAGGAATAGGGAGAACCAATGAGAGACAAGATGGAGGTGTCTGGACGGGCAAATTTAACTCTCATTTCCCACCAGGAAGAGGAATTAACCAAAGGCTCAGCGTGCCGTGCCGGAACAAGATTAGGGCCTGAAGCAATCCTGCGGTGTTGCGGCCAGCTCACAAGAAAGCGAGTTGAAGAAAGGAGCTCAGGGGCACTGTAATTCACAAACCTGCAGACTTATAAATGACAGCTATCGTCCAAAAATATACTGAAGTAAGGCTGCCAAGAGGACTTGAAAGCGGGGCAGAATTGCAGGAAACCGATTTCAGGAGGTAGACTGGAATTGCATTTAAAGCATAGGAAAAGAGGAAGAACGTCCACAATGATGCACTTGGCCAAAAATGTCTTATGCGTTTTTTCCTGAATATATTCAGGAAAAAACGCATACGCCATTTTTGGCCAACCAAGCAAGCTTGCAAAGGAAATCTGCACTACAATGAAGTCTCACTTCCCCCCAGTCAAAAGGGTCATCTGAAAAAAGTATAAAATCCAGAAAGGCAGGACAGGCCATGGAGAACTGGGAGCCCTGTTATGCTGATGGGTGGGATGTAAATTGCCAACAGCCACTCGGGAGAAGTGTATGGTGTTTCCTGAAACATCTAAAAAACAAAGCAACAGAGCCTAGGTCAAATCCACTTATGGTCCTATAGCTTAGGGAAATTAAAATAAAAAAGACACAGCCACCCCAAAGTTTGGGATGACTCTGTTTACAAGAACCTCGTTTATGGTACATGTTCAATATCGCAGAAAGCGAAAAATGGATAAAGAAGTTGTGGTACTTACGTACAATGCAATATCACTCAGCAATGAAATCTATGTCAACAGGCCTGTAGCAGAAAATGAGTGGGTTCAGGTATGATGATTCTAACTGAAATAAGTCACACAGAAAAAGAAACATCATAAGATATCACTAATACACGGAATATAAACTTGGCTACACAGGAACTGGATTACAAAACAGAACAGGGTCTCAAATTTAGAAAACCAACTTATGCTTGCTTAAGGGGAAAGGTGAGTTTGGGTGCTGCATAAAACCAGAGATTGAAATGAGCACAGATAAAGTTCCTTAAGCCAAATATGTAATAGACAAGAGCTACTCCTTGCTCAACGAAATGGACTCAACACCCCATATTAAACGCCTAAGAATGTACCTGACTAGGAAGTATCTTAAAACCTATGGATTGCTATGTCTCCGAAAGAGAATCAAGCGTGTGTACAGGGGCATAAACGCAGCAGTGATAGGATTGGAGAGGTTCGGTGAGCACATGAAGACCCTTTGAAGTCATATTGCATGGTACCCATTCCACGGTTCTCAACTCTCTAGGTTTAAGGGATTCTTCCTTCAGCTGAAACATGCATGTGGAACCCAGAGTATGATCAACCGTGTGATCAGGAGACGTGTTCAAATATGTCTCAGTTTTCGTCCCCTGGTACTCGGGTGCAACATTCCAGACGCTTTACTAACACTCTCCCGACTTGGAGAGTCAGTGCCTTTAACCTCCTGTTTGGCCCAGTTTGCAATTTCTGCGGAAGATGAACAGGAATAGGGAGGACCAATGAGAGACTAGCTGGAGGTGTCTGGACGGGCAAATTTAACTCTCATTACCCACCAGGAAGAGGAATTAACCAAAGGCTCAGTGTGCCATGCCGGAACCACATTAGGACCTGAAGCAATCCTGCGGTGTTGCGGCCAGCTCACAAGAAAGCGAGTTGAAGAAAGGAGCTCAGGGGCACTGTAATTCACAAACCTGCAGAGTTATAAATGACAGCTATCGTCCAAAAATATACTGAAGTAAGGCTGCCAAGAGGACTTGAAAGCGGGGCAGAATTGCAGGAAACCGATTTCAGGAGGGAGACTGGAATTGCATTTAAAGCATAGGAAAAGAGGCAGAACGTCCACAATGATGCACTTGGCCAAAAATGTCGTATGCGTTTTTTCCTGAATATATTCAGGAAAAAACTCATACACCATTTTTGGCTAACCAAGCAAGCTTGCAAAGGAAATCTGCACTACAATGAAGTCTCACTTCCCCCCGGTCAAAAGGGCCATCTGAAAAAAGTGTAAAATCGAGAAAGGCAGGAGAGTCCATGGAGAAATGGGAGCCTTGTTATGCTGATGGGCGGGATGTAAATTGCCAACAGCCACTGGAGAGAAGTGTATGGTGTTTCCTGAAACATCTAAAAAACAAAGCAACGGAGCCTAGGGCACTTCCACTTATGGTCCTATAGCTTAGGGAAATTAAAATCAAAAAGACACAGCCACCCCAAAGTTTGGGACGGCTCTGTTTACAAGAACATCGTTTACGGTACAAGTTCAATATCGCAGAAAGTGAAAAATGGATAAAGAAGTTGTGGTAGTTACGTACAATGCAATATCACTCAGCAATGAAATCTACGTCATCAGGCCCGTAACAGCATAGAGTGGATTCAGGTATGATGATTCTAACTGAAATAAATCACACAGAAAAAGAAACATCATAAGATATCACTAATAAACGGAATGTAGAATTGGCTACACAGGTACTGGATTAAAAAACAGAACAGGGTCTCAAATTTAGAAAACCAACTTATGCTTGCTTAAGGGGAAAGGTGAGTTGGGGTGCTGCATAAAACCAGAGATTGAAATGAGCACAGATAATGTTCCTTAAGCCAAATATGTAATAGACAAGAGCTACTACTTGCTCAACGAAATGGACTCAACACCGCATATTAAACGCCTAAGAATGTACCTGACTAGTAAGTATCTGAAAACCTATGGATTGCTATGTCTCTGAAAGAGAATCAAGCGTGTGTACAGGGACATAAACGCAGAAGTGTTAGGATTGGAGAGGTTCGGTGAGCAAATGAAGACCCTTTGAAGTCATATTGCATGGTACCCATTCCACGGTTCTCAACTCTCCAACTTTAAGGGAATCTTCCTTCAGCTGAAACATGCATGTGGAACCCAGAGTATGATCAACCGTGTGATCGGGAGACGTGTTCCAATATGTCTCAGTTCTCGTCCCCTGGTACTCGGGTGCAACATTCCAGACGCTTTACTAACACTCTCCCGACTTGGAGAGTCAGTGCCTTTAACCTCCTGTTTGGCCCAGTTTGCAATTTCTGCAGAAGATGAACAGGAATAGGGAGAACCAATGAGAGACTAGCTGGAGGTGTCTGGACGGGCAAATTTAACTCTCATTTCCCACCAGGAAGAGGAATTAACCAAAGGCTCAGCGTGCCATGCCGGAACAAGATTAGGGCCTGAAGCAATCCTGCAGTGTTGCGGCCAGCTCACAAGAAAGCGAGTTGAAGAAAGGAGCTCAGGGGCCCTGTAATTCACAAACCTGCAGAATTATAAATGACAGCTATCGTCCAAAAATATACTGAAGTAAGGCTGCCAAGAGGACTTGAAAGCGGGGCAGAATTGCAGAAAACAGATTTCAGGAGGTAGACTGGAATTGCATTTAAAGCATAGGAAAAGAGGCAGAACGTCCACAATGATGCACTTGGACAAACAGTGCGTATGCGTTTTTTCCTGAATATATTCACTCGGGAGAAGTGTATGGTGTTTCCTGAAACATCTAAAAAACAAAGCAAGATACCCTAGGGCACTTCCACTTATGGTCCTATAGCTTAGGGAAATTAAAATCAAAAAGACACAGCCACCCAAATGTTTGGGACGGCTCTGTTTACAAGAACCTCGTTTATGGTACAACTTCAATATCGCATAAAGTGAAAAATGGATAAAGAAGTTGTGGTACTTACGTAAAATGCAATACCACTCAGCAATGAAATCTATGTCAACACGCCTGTAGCACAAAATGAGTGGGTTCAGGTATGATGATTCTAACTGAAATAAGTCACACAGAAAAGGAAACATCATAAGATATCACTAATACACGGAATGTAAACTTGGCTACACAGGAACTGAATTACAAAACAGAACAGGGTCTCAAATTTAGAAAACCAACTTATGCTTGCTTAAGGGGAAAGTTGAGTTGGGATGCAGCATAAAACCAGAGATTGAAATGAACACAGATAAAGTTCCTTAAGCCAAATATGTAATAGACAAGAGCTACTCCTTATTCAACGAAATGGACTCAACACCCCATATTAAACGCCTAAGAATGTACCTGACTAGTAAGTATCTTAAAACCTATGGATTGCTATGTCTCCGAAAGAGAATCAAGCATGTGTACAGGGGCATAAACGCAGCAGTGATAGGATTTGAGAGGTTCGGTGAGCAAAGAATGACCCTTTGAAGTCATATTACATGCTACCCATTCCACGGGTCTCAACTCTCCAGGTTTAAGGGATTCTTCCTTCAGCTGAAACATGCATGTGGAACCCAGAGTATGATCAACCGTGTGATCAGGAGACGTGTTCAAATATGTCTCAGTTTTTGTCCACTGGTACTCGGGTGCAACATTCCAGACGCTTTACTAACACTCTCCTGACTTGGAGAGTCAGTGCCTTTAACCTCCTGTTTGGCCCAGATTGCAATTTCTGCGGAAGATGAACAGGAATAGGGAGAACCAATGAGAGAGTGGCTGGACCTTTCTGGACGGGCAAATTTAACTCTCATTTCCCACCAGGAAGAGGAATTAACCAAAGGCTCAGCGTGCCGTGCCGGAACCAGATTAGGGTCTGAAGCAATCCTGCGGTGTTGTGGCCAGCTCACAAGAAAGCTAGTTGAAGAAAGGAGCTCACGGGCACTGTAATTCACAAACGTGCAGAGTTATAAATGACAGCTATCGTCCAAAAATATACTGAAGTAAGGCTGCCAAGAGGACTTGAAAGCGGGGCAGAATTGCAGGAAACCGATTTCAGGAGGTAGACTGGAATTGCATTTAAAGCATAGGAAAAGAGGCAGAACGTGGACAATGATGCACTTGGCCAAAAAGGGCGTATGCGTTTTTTCCTGAATATATTCAGGAAAAAACGCATACACAATTTTTGGCCAACCAAGCAAGCTTGCAAAGGAAATCTGCACTACAATGAAGTCTCACTTCCCCCCAGTCAAAAGGGCCATCTGAAAAAAGTGTAAAATCCAGAAAGGCAGGACAGGCCATGGAGAACTGGGAGCCCTGTTATGCTGATGGGCGGGATGTAAATTGCCAACAGCCACTCGGGAGAAGTGTATGGTGTTTCCTGAAACATCTAAAAAACAAAGCAAGATACCCTAGGGCACTTCCACTTATGGTCCTATAGCTTAGGGAAATTAAAATCAAAAAGACACAGCCACCCAAATGTTTGGGACGGCTCTGTTTACAAGAACCTCGTTTATGGTACAAGTTCAATATCACAGAAAGTGAAAAATGGATAAAGAAGTTGTGGTACTTACGTAAAATGCAATACCACTCAGCAATGAAATCTATGTCAACACGCCTGTAGCAAAAAATGAGTGGGTTCAGGTATGATGATTCTAACTGAAATAAGTCACACAGAAAAAGAAACATCATAAGATATCACTAATACACGGAATGTAAACTTGGCTACACAGGAACTGAATTACAAAACAGAACAGGGTCTCAAATTTAGAAAACCAACTTATGCTTGCTTAAGGGGAAAGGTGAGTTGGGGTGCTGCATAAAACCAGAGATTGAAATGAGCACAGATAAACTTCCTTAAGCCAAATATGGAATAGACAAGAGCTACTCCTTGCTCAATGAAATGGACTCAACACCCCATATTAAACGCCTAAGAATGTACCTGACTAGTAAGTATCTTAAAACCTATGGATCGCTATGTCTCCAAATGAGAATCAAGCGTGTGTACAGGGGCATAAACGCAGCAGTGATAGGATTTGAGAGGTTCGGTGAGCAAAGAATGACCCTTTGAAGTCATATTACATGCTACCCATTCCACGGGTCTCAACTCTCCAGGTTTAAGGGATTCTTCCTTCAGCTGAAACATGCATGTGGAACCCAGAGTATGATCAACCGTGTGATCAGGAGACGTTTTCAAATATGTCTCAGTTTTCGTCCACTGGTATTCGGGTGCAACATTCCAGACGCTTTACTAACACTCTCCTGACTTGGAGAGTCAGTGCCTTTAACCTCCTGTTTGGCCCAGATTGCAGTTTCTGAAGAAGATGAACAGGAATAGGTAGGAGCAATGATAGACTAGCTGGAGGTGTCTGGACGGGCAAATATAACTCTCATTTCCCACCAGGAAGAGGAATTAACCAAAGGCTCAGCGTGCCGTGCCGGAACCACATTAGGGCCTGAAGCAATCCTGCGGTGTTGTGGCCCGCTCACAAGAAAGCGAGTTGAAGAAAGGAGCTCAGGGGCACTGTAATTCACAAACCTGCAGAGTTATAAATGACAGCTATCGTCCAAAAATATACTGAAGTAAGGCTGCCAAGAGGACTTGAAAGCGAGGCAGAATTGCAGGAAACCGATTTCAGGAGGGAGACTGGAATTGCATTTAAAGCATAGGAAAAGAGGAAGAACGTCCAAAATGATGCACTTGGCCAAAAATGTCGTATGCGTTTTTTCCTGAATATATTCAGTAAAAAACGCATACACCATTTTTGGCCAACCAAGCAAGCTTGCAAAGGAAATCTGCACTACAATGAAGTCTCACTTCCCCCCGGTCAAAAGGGCCATCTGAAAAAAGTGTAAAATCGAGAAAGGCAGGAGAGTCCATGGAGAACTGGGACCTTGTTATGCTGATGGGCGGGATGTAAATTGCCAACAGCCACTCGACAGAAGTGTATGGTGTTTCCTGAAACATCTAAAAAACAAAGCAACGGAGCCTAGGGCACTTCCACTTATGGTCCTATAGCTTAGGGAAATTAAAATCAAAAAGACACAGCCACCCCAAAGTTTCGGACGGCTCTGTTTACAAGAACATCGTTTACGGTACAAGTTCAATATCGCAGAAAGTGAAAAATGGATAAAGAAGTTGTGGTACTTACGTACAATGCAATATCACTCAGCAATGAAATCTACGTCATCAGGCCCGTAACAGCATAGAGTGGATTCAGGTATGATGATTCTAACTGAAATAAGTCACACAGAAAAAGAAACATCATAAGATATCACTAATACACGGAATGTAGAATTGGCTACACAGGAACTGGATTACAAAACAGAACAGGGTCTCAAATTTAGAAAACCAACTTATGCTTGCTTAAGGGGAAAGGTGAGTTGGGGTGCTGCATAAAACCAGAGATTGAAATGAGCACAGATAAAGTTCCTTAAGCCAAATATGGAGTAGACAAGAGCTACTCCTTGCTCAACGAAATGGACTCAACACCCCATATTAAACGCCTAAGAATGTACCTGACTAGTAAGTATCTTAAAACCTATCGATTGCTATGTCTCCGAAAGACAATCAAGCATGTATACAGGGGCATAAACGCAGCAGTGATAGGATTGGAGAGGTTCGCTGAGCAAATGAAGACCCTTTGAAGTCATATTGCATGGTACCCATTCCACGGGTCTCAACTCTCCAGGTTTAAGGGATTCTTCCTTCAGCTAAAACATGCATGTGGAACCCAGAGTATGATCAACCGTGTGATCGGGAGACGTGTTCCAATATGTCTCAGTTCTCGTCCCCTGGTACTCGGGTGCAACATTCCAGATGCTTTACTGACACTCTCCCGAGTTGGAGAGTCAGTGCCTTTAACCTCCTGTTTGGCCCAGTTTGCAATTTCTGCGGAAGATGAACAGGAATAGTGAGAAACAATGAGAGACTAGCTGGAGGTGTCTGGACGGGCAAATTTAACTCTCATTTCCCAGCAGGAAGAGGAATTAACCAAATGCTCAGCGTGCCGTGCCGGAACCAGATTAGGGCCTGAAACAATCCTGCGGTGTTGCGGCCAGCTCACAAGAAAGCGAATTGAAGAAAGGAGCTCAGGAGCACTGTAATTCACGAAGCTGCAGAGTTATAAATGACAGCTATCGTCCAAAAATATACTGAAGTAAGGCTGCCAAGAGGACTTGAATGCGGGGCAGAATTGCAGGAAACCGATTTCAGGAGGTAGACTGGAATTGCACTTAAAGCATAGGAAAAGAGTCAGAAAGTCGACAATGATGCACTTGGCCAAAAAGTTCGTATGCGTTTTTTCCTGAATATATTCAGGAAAAAACGCATACGCCCTTTTTGGCCAACCAAGCAAGCTTGCAAAGGAAATCTGCACTACAATGAAGTCTCACTTCCCCCTGGTCAAAAGGGCTATCTGAAAAAAGTGTAAAATCCAAAAAGGCAGGACAGGCCATGGAGAACTGGGAGCCTTGTTATGCTGATGGGCGGGATGTAAATCGCCAACAGCCACTCGGGAGAAGTGTATGGTGTTTCCTGAAACATCTAAAACACAAAGCAACAGAGCCTAGGGCATTTCCACTTATGGCCCTATAGCTTAGGGAAATTAAAATCAAAAAGACACAGCCACCCCTAAGTTTGGGACGGCTCTGTTTACAAGAAACTCGTTTACGGGACAAGTTCAATATCGCAAAAAGTGAAAAATGGATAAAGAAGTTGTGGTACTTACGTACAATGCAATATCACTCAGCAATGAAATCTATGTCAACAGGCCTGTAGCAGAAAATGAGTGGGCTCAGGTATGATGATTCTAACTGAAATAAGTCACACAGAAAAAGAAACAACATAAGATATCACTAATACACGGAATGTAAACTTGGCTACACAGGAACTGGATTACAAAACAGAACAGGGTCTCAAATTTAGAAAACCAACTTATGCTTGCTTAAGGGGAAGGTGAGTTTGGACACTACATAAAACCAGAGATTGAAATGAGCACAGATAAAGTTCCTTAAGCCAAATATGGAATAGACAAGTGCTACTCCTTGTTCAATGAAATGGACTCAACACCCCATATTAAACGCCTAAGAATGTACCTGACTAGTAAGTATCTTAAAACCTATGGATTGCTATGTCTCCGAAAGAGAATCAAGCATGTGTACAGGGATATAAACGCAGCAGTGATAGGATTGGAGAGTTTCGGTGAGCAAACGAAGACCCTTTGAAGTCATATTGCATGGTACCCATTCCACGGGTCTCAACTCTCCAGGTTTAAGGGATTCTTCCTTCAGCTAAAACATGCATGTGGAACCCAGAGTATGATCAACCGTGTGATCGGGAGACGTGTGCCAATATATCTCAGTTCTCGTCCCCTGGTACTCGGGTGTAACATTCCAGACACTTTACTAATACTCTCCCGACTTGGAGAGTCAGTGCCTTTAACGTCCTGTTTGGCCCAGTTTGCAATTTCTGCGGAAGATGAACAGGAATAGGGAGAACCAATGAGAGACTAGCTGGAGGTGTCTGGACGGGCAAATTTAACTCTCATTTCCCACCAGGAAGAGGAATTAACCAAAGGCTCAGCGTGCCATGCCGGAACAAGATTAGGGCCTGAAGCAATCCTGCGGTGTTGTGGCCAGCTCACAAGAAAGCGAGTTGAAGAAAGGAGCTCACGGGCACTGTAATTCACAAACGTGCAGAGTTATAAATGACAGCTATCGTCCAAAAATATACTGAAGTAAGGCTGCCAAGAGGGCTTGAAAGCGGGGCAGAATTGCAGGAAACCGATTTCAGGAGGTAGACTGGAATTGCATTTAAAGCATAGGAAAAGAGGCAGAACGTCGACAATGATGCACTTGGCCAAAAAGGGCGTATGCGTTTTTTCCTGAATATATTCAGGAAAAAACGCATACGCCCTTTTTGGCGAACCAAGCAAGCTTGCACAGGAAATCTGCACTACAATGAAGTTTCACTTCCCCCCTGTCAAAGGGGCCATCTGAAAAAAGTGTAAAATCCAGAAAGGCAGGACAGGCCATGGAGAACTGGGAGCTTGTTATGCTGATGGGCGGGTTGTAAATTGCTAACAGCCACTAGGGAGAAGTGTATGGTGTTTCCTGAAACATCTAAAAAACAAAGCAACAGAGCCTAGGGCACTTCCACTTATGGTCCTATAGTTTAGGGAAATTAAAATCAAAAAGACACAGCCACCCCAAAGTTTGGGACGGCTCTGTTTACAAGAACCTCGTTTATGGTACAAGTTCAATATCGCAGAAAGTGAAAAATGGATAAAGAATTTGTGCTACTTACGTACAATGCAATATCACTCAGCAATGAAATCTCTGTCAACAGGCCTGTAGCAGAAAATGAGTGGGTTCAGGTATGATGATTCTAACTGAAATAAGTCACACACAAAATGAAACATCATAAGATATCACTAATACACGGAATGTAAACTTGGCTACACAGGAACTGAATTACAAAACAGAACAGGGTCTCAAATTTAGAAAACCAACTTATGCTTGCTTAAGGGGAAAGGTGAGTTGGGGTGCTGCATAAAACCAGAGATTGAAATGAGCACAGATAAAGTTCCTTAAGCCAAATATGGAATAGACAAGAGCTACTCCTTGCTCAACGAAATGGACTCAACACCCCATATTAAACGCCAATGAATGTACCTGACTAGTAAGTATCTTAAAACCTATGGATTGCTATGTCTCTGAAAGAGAATCAACCATGTGTACAGGGGCATAAACGCAGCAGTGATAGGAATGGAGAGGTTCGGTGAGCAAATGAAGACCCTTTGAAGTCATATTGCATGGTACCCATTCCACGGGTCTCAACTCTCCAGCTTTAAGGGAATCTTCCTTCAGCTGAAACACGCATGTGGAACCCAGAGTATGATCAACCGTGTGATCGGGAGACGTGTTCCAATATGTCTCAGTTCTCGTCCCCTGGTACTCGGGTGCAACATTCCAGACGCTTTATTAACACTCTCCCGACTTGGAGAGTCAGTGCCTTTAACCTCCTGTTTGGCCCAGTTTGCAATTTCTGCAGAAGATGAACAGGAATAGGGAGAACCAATGAGAGACTAGCTGGAGGTGTCTGGACGGGCAAATTTAACTCTCATTTCCCACCAGGAAGAGGAATTAACCAAAGGCTCAGCGTGCCATGCCGGAACAAGATTAGGGCCTGAAGCAATCCTGCGGTGTTGCGGCCAGCTCACAAGAAAGCGAGTTGAAGAAAGGAGCTCAGGGGCACTGTAATTCACAAACCTGCAGAGTTATAAATGACAGCTATCGTCCAAAAATATACTGAAGTAAGGCTGCCAAGAGGACTTGAAAGCGGGGCAGAATTGCAGGAAACCGATTTCAGGAGTAGACTGGAATTGCATTTAAAGCATAGGAAAAGAGGAAGAACGTCCACAATGATGCACTTGGCCAAAAATGTCATATGCGTTTTTTCCTGAATATATTCAGGAAAAAACGCATACACCATTTTTGGCCAACCAAGCAAGCTTGCAAAGGAAATCTGCACTACAATGAAGTCTCACTTCCCCCCAGTCAAAAGGGCCATCTGAAAAAAGTGTAAAATCCAGAAAGGTAGGACAGGCCATGGAGAACTGGGAGCCCTGTTATGCTGATGGGTGGGATGTAAATTGCCAACAGCCACTCGGGAGAAGTGTATGGTGTTTCCTGAAACATCTAAAAAACAAAGCAACAGGGCCTAGGTCAATTCCACTTATGGTCCTATAGCTTAGGGAAATTAAAATCAAAAAGACACAGCCACCCCAAAGTTTGGGACGGCTCTGTTTACAAGAACCTCTTTTACGGTACAAGTTCAATATCGCAGAAAGCGCAAAATGGATAAAGAAGTTGTGGTACTTACGTACAATGCAATATCACTCAGCAATGAAATCTATGTCAACAGGCCTGTAGCAGAAAATGAGTGGGCTCAGGTATGATGATTCTAACTGAAATAAGTCACACAGAAAAAGAAACAACATAAGATATCACTAATACACGGAATGTAAACTTGGCTACACAGGAACTGGATTACAAAAGAGAACAGGGTCTCAAATTTAGAAAACCAACTTATGCTTGCTTAAGGGGAAATGTGAGTTGGGGTGCTGCATAAAACCAGAGATTGAAATGAGCACAGATAAAGTTCCTTAAGCCAAATATGTAATAGACAAGAGCTACTCCTTGCTCAATGAAATGGACTCAACACCCCATATTAAACGCCTAAGAATGTACCTGATTAGTAAGTATCTTAAAACCTATGGATTGCTATGCCTCCGAAAGAGAATCAAGCGTGTGTACAGGGGCATAAACGCAGCAGTGATAGGATTGGAGAGGTTCGGTGAGCAAATGAAGACCCTTTGAAGTCATATTGCATGGTACCCATTCCACGGTTCTCAACTCTCCAGGTTTAAGGGATTCTTCCTTCAGCTGAAACATGCATGTGGAACCCAGAGTATGATCAACCGTGTGATCAGGAGACGTGTTCAAATATGTCTCAGTTTTCGTCCCCTGGTACTCGGGTGCAACATTCCAGACGCTTTACTAACAATCTCCCGACTTGGAGAGTCAGTGCCTTTAACCTCCTGTTTGGCCCAGTTTGCAAATTCTGCGGAAGATGAACAGGAATAAGGAGGACCAATGAGAGACTAGCTGGAGGTGTCTGGACGGGCAAATTTAACTCTCATTTCCCACCAGGAAGAGGATTTAACCAAAGGCTCAGCGTGCCGTGCCGGAACAAGATTAGGGCCTGAAGCAATCCTGCGGTGTTGCGGCCAGCTCACAAGAAAGCGAGTTTAAGAAAGGAGCTCAGGGCCCCTGTAATTCACAAAACTGCAGAATTATAAATGACAGCTATCGTCCAAAAATATACTGAAGTAAGGCTGCCAAGAGGACTTGAAAGCGGGGCAGAATTGCAGAAAACCGATTTCAGGAGGTAGACTGGAATTGCATTTAAAGCATAGGAAAAGAGGCAGAACGTCCACAATGATGCACTTGGACAAAAAGGGCGTATCCGTTTTTTCCTGAATATATTCACTCGGGAGAAGTGTACGGTGTTTCCTGAAACATCTAAAAAAGAAAGCAACAGAGCCTAGGGCACTTCCACTTATGGTCCTATAGCTTAGGGAAATTAAAATCAAAAAGACACAGCCACCCAAATGTTTGGGACGGCTCTGTTTACAAGAACCTCGTTTATGGTACAAGTTCAATATCGCAGAAAGTGAAAAATGGATAAAGAAGTTGTGGTACTTACGTACAATGCAATACCACTCAGCAATGAAATCTATGTCAACACGCCTGTAGCACAAAATGAGTGGGTTCAGGTATGATGATTCTAACTGAAATAAGTCACACAGAAAAAGAAACATCATAAGATATCACTAATACACGGAATGTAAACTTGGCTACACAGGAACTGAATTACAAAACAGAACAGGGTCTCAAATTTAGAAAACCAACTTATGCTTGCTTAAGGGGAAAGGTGAGTTGGGATGCAGCATAAAACCAGAGATTGAAATGAACACAGATAAAGTTCCTTAAGCCAAATATGTAATAGACAAGAGCTACTCCTTATTCAACGAAATGGACTCAACACCCCATATTAAACGCCTAAGAATGTACCTGACTAGTAAGTATCTTAAAACCTATGGATTGCTATGTCTCCGAAAGAGAATCAAGCATGTGTACAGGGGCATAAACGCAGCAGTGATAGGATTGGAGAGGTTCGGTGAGCAAATGAAGACCCTTTGAAGTCATAATGCATGGTACCCATTCCACGGGTCTCAACTCTCCAGGTTTAAGGGCTTCTTCCTTCAGCTGAAACATGCCTGTGGAACCCAGAGTATGATCAACCGTGTGATCGGGAGACGTGTTCAAATATGTCTCAGTTTTCGTCCCCTGGTACTCGGGTGCAACATTCCAGACGCTTTACTAACACTCTCCCGACTTGGAGAGTCAGTGCCTTTAACGTCCTGTTTGGCCCAGTTTGCAATTTCTGCGGAAGATGAACAGGAATAGGGAGAACCAATGAGAGACTAGCTGGACGTTTCTGGACGGGCAAATTTAACTCTCATTTCCCACCAGGAAGAGGAATTAACCAAAGGCTCAGCGTGCCGTGCCGGAACCAGATTAGGGTCTGAAGCAATCCTGCGGTGTTGTGGCCAGCTCACAAGAAAGCGAGTTGAAGAAAGGAGCTCACGGGCACTGTAATTCACAAACGTGCAGAGTTATAAATGACAGCTATTGTCCAAAAATATACTGAAGTAAGGCTGCCAAGAGGGCTTGAAAGCGGGGCAGAATTGCAGGAAACCGATTTCAGGAGGTAGACTGGAATTGCATTTAAAGCATAGGAAAAGAGGCAGAACGTCGACAATGATGCACTTGGCCAAAAAGGGCGTATGCGTTTTTTCCTGAATATATTCAGGAAAAAACGCATATGCCCTTTTTGGCGAACCAAGCAAGCTTGCACAGGAAATCTGCACTACAATGAAGTTTCACTTCCCCCCTGTCAAAGGGGCCATCTGAAAAAAGTGTAAAATCCAGAAAGGCAGGACAGGCCATGGAGAACTGGGAGCCTTGTTATGCTGATGGGCGGGTTGTAAATTGCTAACAGCCACTAGGGAGAAGTGTATGGTGTTTCCTGAAACATCTAAAAAACAAAGCAACAGAGCCTAGGGCACTTCCACTTATGGTCCTATAGTTTAGGGAAATTAAAATCAAAAAGACACAGCCACCCCAAAGTTTGGGACGGCTCTGTTTACAAGAACCTCGTTTATGGTACAAGTTCAATATCGCAGAAAGTGAAAAATGGATAAAGAATTTGTGCTACTTACGTACAATGCAATATCACTCAGCAATGAAATCTCTGTCAACAGGCCTGTAGCAGAAAATGAGTGGGTTCAGGTATGATGATTCTAACTGAAATAAGTCACACACAAAAAGAAACATCATAAGATATCACTAATACACGGAATGTAAACTTGGCTACACAGGAACTGAATTACAAAACAGAACAGGGTCTCAAATTTAGAAAACCAACTTATGCTTGCTTAAGGGGAAAGGTGAGTTGGGGTGCTGCATAAAACCAGAGATTGAAATGAGCACAGATAAAGTTCCTTAAGCCAAATATGGAATAGACAAGAGCTACTCCTTGCTCAACGAAATGGACTCAACACCCCATATTAAACGCCAATGAATGTACCTGACTAGTAAGTATCTTAAAACCTATGGATTGCTATGTCTCTGAAAGAGAATCAACCATGTGTACAGGGGCATAAACGCAGCAGTGATAGGAATGGAGAGGTTCGGTGAGCAAATTAAGACCCTTTGAAGTCATATTGCATGGTACCCATTCCACGGGTCTCAACTCTCCAACTTTAAGGGAATCTTCCTTCAGCTGAAACATGCATGTGGAACCCAGAGTATGATCAACCATGTGATCGGGAGACGTGTTCAAATATGTCTCAGTTTTCGCCCCTGGTACTCGGGTGCAACATTCCAGACGCTTTACTAACACTCTCCCGACTTGGAGAGTCAGTGCCTTTAACCTCCTCTTTGACCCAGTTTGCAAATTCCGCGGAAGATGTACAGGAATAGGGAGAACCAATGAGAGACTAGCTGGAGGTGTCTGGACGGGCAAATTTAACTCTCATTTCCCACCAGGAAGAGGAATTATCCAAAGGCTCAGCGTGCCATGCCGGAACCAGATTAGGGCCTGAAGCAATCCTGCGGTGCTGCGGCCAGCTCACAAGAAAGCGAGTTGAAGAAAGGAGCTCAGGGGCACTGTAATTCACAAACCTGCAGAGTTATAAATGACAGCTATCGTCCAAAAATATACTGAAGTAAGGCTGCCAAGAGGACTTGAAAGCGGGGCAGAATTGCAGGAAACCGATTTCAGGAGTAGACTGGAATTGCATTTAAAGCATAGGAAAAGAGGAAGAACGTCCACAATGATGCACTTGGCCAAAAATGTCATATGCGTTTTTTCCTGAATATATTCAGGAAAAAACGCATACACCATTTTTGGCCAACCAAGCAAGCTTGCAAAGGAAATCTGCACTACAATGAAGTCTCACTTCCCCCCAGTCAAAAGGGCCATCTGAAAAAAGTGTAAAATCCAGAAAGGTAGGACAGGCCATGGAGAACTGGGAGCCCTGTTATGCTGATGGGTGGGATGTAAATTGCCAACAGCCACTCGGGAGAAGTGTATGGTGTTTCCTGAAACATCTAAAAAACAAAGCAACAGGGCCTAGGTCAATTCCACTTATGGTCCTATAGCTTAGGGAAATTAAAATCAAAAAGACACAGCCACCCCAAAGTTTGGGACGGCTCTGTTTACAAGAACCTCTTTTACGGTACAAGTTCAATATCGCAGAAAGCGCAAAATGGATAAAGAAGTTGTGGTACTTACGTACAATGCAATATCACTCAGCAATGAAATCTATGTCAACAGGCCTGTAGCAGAAAATGAGTGGGCTCAGGTATGATGATTCTAACTGAAATAAGTCACACAGAAAAAGAAACAACATAAGATATCACTAATACACGGAATGTAAACTTGGCTACACAGGAACTGGATTACAAAAGAGAACAGGGTCTCAAATTTAGAAAACCAACTTATGCTTGCTTAAGGGGAAATGTGAGTTGGGGTGCTGCATAAAACCAGAGATTGAAATGAGCACAGATAAAGTTCCTTAAGCCAAATATGTAATAGACAAGAGCTACTCCTTGCTCAATGAAATGGACTCAACACCCCATATTAAACGCCTAAGAATGTACCTGACTAGTAAGTATCTTAAACCCTATGGATTGCTATGTCTCTGAAAGAGAATCAAGCGTGTGTACAGTTGCATAAACGCAGCAGTGATAGGACTGGAGAGGTTCGGTGAGCAAAGAATGACCCTTTGAAGTCATAATGCATGGTACCCATTCCACGGGTCTCAACTCTCCAGGTTTAAGGGATTCTTCCTTCAGCTGAAACATGCCTGTGGAACCCAGAGTATGATCAACCGTGTCATCGGGAGACGTGTTCAAATATGTCTCAGTTTTCGTCCCCTGGTACTCGGGTGCAACATTCCAGACGCTTTACTAACACTCTCCCGACTTGAAGAGTCAGTGCCTTTAACCTCCTGTTTGGCCCAGTTTGCAATTTCTGCGGAAGATGAACAGGAATAGGGAGAACCAATGAGAGACTAGCTGGACGTTTCTGGACGGGCAAATTTAACTCTCATTTCCCACCAGGAAGAGGAATTAACCAAAGGCTCAGCGTGCCGTGCCGGAACCAGATTAGGGTCTGAAGCAATCCTGCGGTGTTGTGGCCAGCTCACAAGAAAGCGAGTTGAAGAAAGGAGCTCATGGGCACTGTAATTCACAAACGTGCAGAGTTATAAATGACAGCTATCGTTCAAAAATATACTGAAGTAAGGCTGCCAAGAGGACTTGAAAGCGGGGCAGAATTGCAGGAAACCGATTTCAGGAGGTAGACTGGAATTGCATTTAAAGCATAGGAAAAGAGGCAGAACGTGGACAATGATGCACTTGGCCAAAACGGGCGTATGCGTTTTTTCCTGAATATATTCAGGAAAAAACGCATACGCCCTTTTTGGCGAACCAAGCAAGCTTGCACAGGAAATCTGCACTACAATGAAGTTTCACTTCCCCCCTGTCAAAGGGGCCATCTGAAAAAAGTGTAAAATCCAGAAAGGCAGGACAGGCCATGGAGAACTGGGAGCCTTGTTATGCTGATGGGCGGGTTGTAAATTGCCAACAGCCACTAGGGAGAAGTGTATGGTGTTTCCTGAAACATCTAAAAAACAAAGCAACAGAGCCTAGGGCACTTCCACTTATGGTCCTATGGCTTAGGGAAATTAAAATCAAAAAGACACAGCCACCCCAAAGTTTGGGACGGCTCTGTTTACAAGAACCTCGTTTATGGTACAAGTTCAATATCACAGAAAGTGAAAAATGGATAAAGAATTTGTGCTACTTACGTACAATGCAATATCACTCAGCAATGAAATCTCTGTCAACAGGCCTGTAGCAGAAAATGAGTGGGTTCAGGTATGATGATTCTAACTGAAATAAGTCACACAGAAAAAGAAACATCATAAGATATCACTAATACACGGAATGTAAACTTGGCTACACAGGAACTGAATTACAAAACAGAACAGGGTCTCAAATTTAGAAAACCAACTTATGCTTGCTTAAGGTGAAAGGTGAGTTGGGGTGCTGCATAAAACCAGAGATTGAAATGACCACAGATAAAGTTCCTTAAGCCAAATATGGAATAGACAAAGGCTACTCCTTGCTCAACGAAATGGACTCAACACCCCATAATAAACGCCTAAGAATGTACCTGACTAGTAAGTATCTTAAAACCTATGGATTGCTATGTCTCTGAAAGAGAATCAACCATGTGTACAGGGGCATAAACGCAGCAGTGATAGGATTGGAGAGGTTCGGTGAGCAAATGAAGACCCTTTGAAATCATATTGCATGGTACCCATTCCACGGGTCTCAACTCTCCAGGTTTAAGGAATTCTTCCTTCAGCTGAAACATGCATGTGGAACCCAGAGTATGATCAACCATGTGATCGGGAGACGTGTTCAAATATGTCTCAGTTTTCGTCCCCTGGTACTCGGGTGCAACATTCCAGACGCTTTACTAACACTCTCCTGACTTGGAGAGTCAGTGCCTTTAACGTCCTGTTTGGCCCAGTTTGCAATTTCTGTGGAAGATGAACAGGAATAGGGAGAACCAATGAGAGACTAGCTGGAGGTGTCTGGACGGGCAAATTTAACTCTCATTTCCCACCAGGAAGAGGAATTAACCAAAGGCTCAACGTGCCGTGCCGGAACCAGATTAGGGCCTGAAGCAATCCAGCAGTGTTGCTGCCAGCTCACAAGAAAGCGAGTTGAAGAAAGAAGCTCAGGGGCACTGTAATTCACAAACCTGCAGAGTTATAAATGACAGCTATCGTCCAAAAATATACTGAAGTAAGGCTGCCAAGAGGACTTGAAAGCGGGGAAGAATTGCAGGAAACCGATTTCAGGAGGTAGACTGGAATTGCATTTAAAGCATAGGAAAAGAGGAAGAACGTCCAAAATGATGCACTTGGCCAAAAATATCGTGTGCGTTTTTTCCTGAATATATTCAGGAAAAAACGCATACACCATTTTTGGCCAACCAAGCAAGCTTGCAAAGGAAATCTGCACTACAATGAAGTCTCACTTCCCCCCGGTCAAAAGGGCCATCTGAAAAAAGTGTAAAATCCAGAAAGGCAGGACAGGCCATGGAGAACTGGGAGCCCTGTTATGCTGATGGGCGGGATGTAAATTGCCAACAGCCACTCGGGAGAAGTGTATGGTGTTTCCTGAAACATCTAAAAAACAAAGCAACAGAGCCTAGGTCAAATCCACTTATGGTCCTATAGCTTAGGGAAATTAAAATAAAAAAGACACAGCCACCCAAAAGTTTGGGATGGCTCTGTTTACAAGAATCTCGTTTATGGTACAAGTTCAATATTGCAGAAAGCGAAAAATGGATAAAGAAGTTGTGGTACTTACGTACAATGCAATATCACTCAGCAATGAAATCTATGTCAACAGGCCTGTAGCAGAAAATGAGTGGGTTCAGGTATGATGATTCTAACTGAAATAAGTCACACAGAAAAAGAAACATCATAAGATATCACTAATACACGGAATGTAAAATTGGCTACACAGGAACTGGATTACAAAAGAGAACAGGGTCTCAAATTTAGAAAACCAACTTATGCTTGCTTAAGGGGAAAGGTGAGTTGTGGTGCTGCATAAAACCAGAGATTGAAATGAGCACAGATAAAGTTCCTTAAGCCAAATATGTAATAGACAAGAGCTACTGCTTGCTCAACGAAATGGACTCAACACCGCATATTAAACGCCTAAGAATGTACCTGACTAGTAAGTATCTTAAAACCTATGGATTGCTATGTCTCTGAAAGAGAATCAAGCGTGTGTACAGGAACATAAACGCAGAAGTGTTAGGATTGGAGAGGTTCGGTGAGCAAATGAAGACCCTTTGAAGTCATATTGCATGGTACCCATTCCACGGGTCTCAACTCTCCAGCTTTAAGGGAATCTTCCTTCAGCTGAAACATGCATGTGGAACCCAGAGTATGATCAACCATGTGATCGGGAGACGTGTTCAAATATGTCTCAGTTTTCGTCCCCTGGTACTCGGGTGCAACATTCCAGACGCTTTACTAACACTCTCCCGACTTGGAGAGTCAGTTCCTTTAACCTCCTGTTTGACCCAGTTTGCAAATTCCGCGGAAGATGTACAGGAATAGGGAGAACCAATGAGAGACTAGCTGGAGGTGTCTGGACGGGCAAATTTAACTCTCATTTCCCACCAGGAAGAGGAATTATCCAAAGGCTCAGCGTGCCATGCCGGAACCAGATTAGGGCCTGAAGCAATCCTGCGGTGTTGCGGCCAGCTCACAAGAAAGCGAGTTGAAGAAAGGAGCTCAGGGGCACTGTAATTCACAAACCTGCAGAGTTATAAATGACAGCTATCGTCCAAAAATATACTGAAGTAAGGCTGCCAAGAGGACTTGAAAGCGGGGCAGAATTGCAGGAAACCGATTTCAGGAGGTAGACTGGAATTGCATTTAAAGCATAGGAAAAGAGGCAGAACGTCGACAATGATGCACTTGGCCAAAAAGTGCGTATGCGTTTTTTCCTGAATATATTCAGGAAAAAATGCATACGCACTTTTTGGCGAACCAAGCAAGCTTGCACAGGAAATCTGCACTACAATGAAGTCTCACTTCCCCCCGGTCAAAAGGGCCATCTGAAAAAAGTGTAAAATCCAGAAAGGCAGGACAGGCCATGGAGAACTGGGAGCATTGTTATGCTGATGGGTGGGATGTAAATTGCCAACAGCCACTCGGGAGAAGTGTATGGTGTTTCCTGAAACATCTAAAAAACAAAGCAAGATACCCTAGGGCACTTCCACTTATGGTCCTATTGCTTAGGGAAATTAAAATCAAAAAGACACAGCCACCCAAATGTTTGGGATGGCTCTGTTTACAAGAACCTCGTTTATGGTACAAGTTCAATATCGCAGAAAGTGAAAAATGGATAAAGAAGTTGTGGTACTTACGTAAAATGCAATACCACTCAGCAATGAAATCTATGTCAACACGCCTGTAGCACAAAATGAGTGGGTTCAGGTATGATGATTCTAACTGAAATAAGTCACACAGAAAAAGAAACATCATAAGATATCACTAATACACGGAATGTAAACTTGGCTACACAGGAACTGAATTACAAAACAGAACAGGGTCTCAAATTTAGAAAACCAACTTATGCTTGCTTAAGGGGAAAGGTGAGTTGGGATGCAGCATAAAACCAGAGATTGAAATGAACACAGATAAATTTCCTTAAGCCAAATATGTAATAGAGAAGACCTACTCCTTATTCAACGAAATGGACTCAACACCCCATATTAAACGCCTAAGAATGTACCTGACTAGTAAGTATCTTAAAACCTATGGATTGCTATGTCTCCGAAAGAGAATCAAGCATGTGTACAGGGGCATAAACGCAGCAGTGATAGGATTTGAGAGGTTCGGTGAGCAAAGAATGACCCTTTGAAGTCATATTACATGCTACCCATTCCACGGGTCTCAACTCTCCAGGTTTAAGGGATTCTTCCTTCAGCTGAAACATGCATGTGGAACCCAGAGTATGATCAACCGTGTGATCAGGAGACGTGTTCAAATATGTCTCAGTTTTTGTCCACTGGTACTCGGGTGCAACATTCCAGACGCTTTACTAACACTCTCCTGACTTGGAGAGTCAGTGCCTTTAACCTCCTGTTTGGCCCAGATTGCAATTTCTGCGGAAGATGAACAGGAATAGGGAGAACCAATGAGAGACTAGCTGGACGTTTCTGGACGGGCAAATTTAACTCTCATTTCCCACCAGGAAGAGGAATTAACCAAAGGCTCAGCGTGCCGTGCCGGAACCAGATTAGGGTCTGAAGCAATCCTGCGGTGTTGTGGCCAGCTCACAAGAAAGCTAGTTGAAGAAAGGAGCTCACGGGCACTGTAATTCACAAACGTGCAGAGTTATAAATGACAGCTATCGTCCAAAAATATACTGAAGTAAGGCTGCCAAGAGGACTTGAATGCGGGGCAGAATTGCAGGAAACCGATTTCAGGAGGTAGACAGGAATTGCATTTAAAGCATAGGAAAAGAGGCAGAACGTGGACAATGATGCACTTGGCCAAAAAGGGCGTATGCGTTTTTTCCTGAATATATTCAGGAAAAAACGCATACGCCCTTTTTGGCGAACCAAGCAAGCTTGCACAGGAAATCTGCACTACAATGAAGTTTCACTTCCCCCCTGTCAAAGGGGCCATCTGAAAAAAGTGTAAAATCCAGAAAGGCAGGACAGGCCATGGAGAACTGGGAGCCTTGTTTTGCTGATGGGCGGGTTGTAAATTGCCAACAGCCACTACGGAGAAGTGTATGGTGTTTCCTGAAACATCTAAAAAACAAAGCAACAGAGCCTAGGGCACTTCCACTTATGGTCCTATAGCTTAGGGAAATTAAAATCAAAAAGACACAGCCACCCAAATGTTTGGGACGGCTCTGTTTACAAGAACCTCGTTTATGGTACAAGTTCAATATCGCAGAAAGTGAAAAATGGATAAAGAAGTTGTGGTACTTACGTAAAATGCAATACCACTCAGCAATGAAATCTATGTCAACACGCCTGTAGCACAAAATGAGTGGGTTCAGGTATGATGATTCTAACTGAAATAAGTCACACAGAAAAAGAAACATCATAAGATATCACTAATACACGGAATGTAAACTTGGCTACACAGGAACTGAATTACAAAACAGAACAGGGTCTCAAATTTAGAAAACCAACTTATGCTTGCTTAAGGGGAAACGTGAGTTGGGGTGATGCATAAAACCAGAGATTGAAATGAGCACAGATAAACTTCCTTAAGCCAAATATGGAATAGACAAGAGCTACTCCTTGCTCAATGAAATGGGCTCATCACCCCATATTAAACGCCTAAGAATGTACCTGACTAGTAAGTATCTTAAAACCTATGGATCGCTATGTCTCCAAATGAGAATCAAGCGTGTGTACAGGGGCATAAACGCAGCAGTGATAGGATTGCAGAGGTTCGGTGAGCAAATGAAGACCCTTTGAAGTCATATTGCATGGTACCCATTCCACGGGTCTCAACTCTCCCGGTTTAAGTGATTCTTCCTTCAGCTAAAACATGCATGTGGAACCCAGAGTATGATCAACCGTGTGATCGGGAGACATGTTCCAATATGTCTCAGTTCTCGTCCCCTGGTACTCGGGTGCAACATTCCAGATGCTTTACTAACTCTCTCCCAACTTGGAGAGTCAGTGCCTTTAACCTCCTGTTTGGCCCAGTTTTCAATTTCCGCGGAAGATGAACAGGAATAGGGAGAACCAATGAGAGACTAGCTGGAGGTGTCTGGACGTGCAAATTTAACCCTCATTTCCCAACAGGAAGAGGAATTAACCAAAGGCTCAGCATGCCGTGCCGGAACCAGATTAGGGCCTGAAGCAATCCTGCGGTGTTGCGGCCAGCTCACAAGAAAGCGAGTTGAAGAAAGGAGCTCAGGGGCACTGTAATTCACAAACCTGCAGAGTTATAAATGACAGCTATCGTCCAAAAATATACTGAAGTAAGGCTGGCAAGAGGACTTGAATGCGGGGCAGAATTGCAGGAAACCGATTTCAGGAGGTAGACTGGAATTGCACTTAAAGCATAGGAAAAGAGTCAGAAAGTCGACAATGATGCACTTGGCCAAAAAGGGCGTATGCGTTTTTTCCTGAATATATTCAGGAAAAAACGCATACGCCCTTTTTGGCCAACCAAGCAAGCTTGCAAAGGAAATCTGCACTACAATGAAGTCTCACTTCCCCCTGGTCAAAAGGGCCATCTGAAAAAAGTGTAAAATCCAAAAAGGCAGGACAGGCCATGGAGAACTGGGAGCCTTGTTATGCTGATGGGCAGGATGTAAATTGCCAACAGCCGCTTGGGAGAAGTGAATGGTGTTTCCTGAAACATCTAAGAAACAAAGCAACAGAGCCTAGGGCACTTCCACTTATGGTCCTATAGCTTAGGGAAATTAAAATCAAAAAGACACAGCCACCCCAAAGTTTGGGACGGCTCTGCTTACAAGAACCTCGCTTACGGGACAAGTTCAATATCGCAGACAGTGAAAAATGGATAAAGAAGTTGTGGTACTTACGTACAATGCAATATCACTCAGCAATGAAATCTACGTCATCAGGCCCGTAGCAGCATAATGAGTGGATTCAGGTATGATGATTCTAACTGAAATAAGTCACAAGAAAAAGAAACATCATAAGATATCACTAATACACGGAATGTAAAGTTGGCTACACAGAAACTGAATTACAAAACACAACAGCGTCTCAAATTTAGAAAACCAACTTATGCTTGCTTAAGGGGAAAGGTGAGTTGGGGTGCTGCATAAAACCAGAGATTGAAATGAGCACAGATAAAGTTCCTTAAGCCAAATATGGAATAGACAAGAGCTACTCCTTGCTCAACGAAATGGACTCAACACCCCATATTAAACGCCTAAGAATGTACCTGACTATTAAGTATATTAAAAGCTATGGATCGCTATGTCTCCGAAAGAGAATCAAGCGTGTGTACAGGGGCATAAACGCAGCAGTGATAGGATTGGAGAGGTTCGGTGAGCAAATGAAGACCCTTTGAAGTCATATTGCATGGTACCCATTCCACGGGTCTCAACTCTCCAGGTTTAAGGGATTCTTCCTTCAGCTAAAACATGCATGTGGAAACCAGAGTATGATCAACCGTGTGATCGGGAGACGTGTTCTAATATGTCTCAGTTCTCGTCCCCTGGTACTCGGGTGCAACATTCCAGACGCTTTACTAACACTCTCCCGACTTGGAGAGTCAGTGCCTTTAACCTCCTGTTTGGCCCAGTTTGCAATTTCTGCGGAAGATGAACAGGAATAGGGAGGACCAATGAGAGACTAGCTGGAGGTGTCTGGACGGGCAAATTTAACTCTCATTTCCCACCAGGAAGAGGAATTAACCAAAGGCTCAGGGTGCCGTGCCGGAACCAGATTAGGGCCTGAAGCAATCCTGCGGTGTTGCGGCCAGCTCACAAGAAAGCGAGTTGAAGAAAGGAACTCAGGGGCACTGTAATTCACAAACCTGCAGAGTTATAAATGACAGCTATCGTCCAAAAATATACTGAAGTAAGGCTGCCAAGAGGACTTGAAAGCGGGGCAGAATTGCAGGAAACCGATTTCAGGAGGTAGACTGGAATTGCATTTAAAGCATAGGAAAAGAGGCAGAACGTCGACAATGATGCACTTGGCCAAAAAGGGCGTATGCGTTTTTTCCTGAATATATTCAGGAAAAAACGCATACGCCCTTTTTGGCCAACCAAGCAAGCTTGCAGAGGAAATCTGCACTACAATGAAGTCTCACTTCCCCCCGGTCAAAAGGGCCATCTGAAAAAAGTGTAAAATCCAGAAAGGCAGGACAGGCCATGGAGAACTGGGAGCATTGTTATGCTGATGGGTGGGATGTAAATTGCCAACAGCCACTCGGGAGAAGTGTATGGTGTTTCCTGAAACATCTAAAAAAACAAAGCAAGATACCCTAGGGCACTTCCACTTATGGTCCTATTGCTTAGGGAAATTAAAATCAAAAAGACACAGCCACCCAAATGTTTGGGACGGCTCTGTTTACAAGAACCTCGTTTATGGTACAAGTTCAATATCGCAGAAAGTGAAAAATGGATAAAGAAGTTGTGGTACTTACGTAAAATGCAATACCACTCAGCAATGAAATCTATGTCAAACGCCTGTAGCACAAAATGAGTGGGTTCAGGTATGATGATTCTAACTGAAATAAGTCACACAGAAAAAGAAACATCATAAGATATCACTAATACACGGAATGTAAACTTGGCTACACAGGAACTGAATTACAAAACAGAACAGGGTCTCAAATTTAGAAAACCAACTTATGCTTGCTTAAGGGGAAAGGTGAGTTGGGATGCAGCATAAAACCAGAGATTGAAATGAACACAAATAAAGTTCCTTAAGCCAAATATGTAATAGACCAGAGCTACTCCTTATTCAACGAAATGGACTCAACACCCCATATTAAACGCCTAAGAATGTACCTGACTAGTAAGTATCTTAAAACCTATGGATTGCTATGTCTCTGAAAGAGAATCAACCATGTGTACAGGGGCATAAACGCAGCAGTGATAGGATTTGAGAGGTTCGGTGAGCAAAGAATGACCCTTTGAAATCATATTACATGCTACCCATTCCACGGGTCTCAACTCTCCAGGTTTAAGGGATTCTTCCTTCAGCTGAAACATGCATGTGGAACCCAGAGTATGATCAACCGTGTGATCAGGAGACGTGTTCAAATATGTCTCAGTTTTTGTCCACTGGTACTCGGGTGCAACATTCCAGACGCTTTACTAACACTCTCCTGACTTGGAGAGTCAGTGCCTTTAACCTCCTGTTTGGCCCAGATTGCAATTTCTGCGGAAGATGAACAGGAATAGGGAGAACCAATGAGAGACTAGCTGGAAGTTTCTGGACGGGCAAATTTAACTCTCATTTCCCACCAGGAAGAGGAATTAACCAAAGGCTCAGCGTGCCGTGCCGGAACCAGATTAGGGTCTGAAGCAATCCTGCGGTGTTGTGGCCAGCTCACAAGAAAGCTAGTTGAAGAAAGGAGCTCACGGGCACTGTAATTCACAAACGTGCAGAGTTATAAATGACAGCTATCGTCCAAAAATATACTGAAGTAAGGCTGCCAAGAGGACTTGAAAGCGGGGCAGAATTGCAGGAAACCGATTTCAGGAGGTAGACTGGAATTGCATTTAAAGCATAGGAAAAGAGGCAGAACGTGGACAATGATGCACTTGGCCAAAAAGGGCGTATGCGTTTTTTCCTGAATATATACAGGAAAAAACGCATACGCCCTTTTTGGCGAACCAAGCAAGCTTGCACAGGAAATCTGCACTACAATGAAGTTTCACTTCCCCCCTGTCAAAGGGGTCATCTGAAAAAAGTGTAAAATCCAGAAAGGCAGGACAGGCCATGGAGAACTGGGAGCCTTGTTTTGCTGATGGGCGGGTTGTAAATTGCCAACAGCCACTACGGAGAAGTGTATGGTGTTTCCTGAAACATCTAAAAAACAAAGCAACAGAGCCTAGGGCACTTCCACTTATGGTCCTATAGCTTAGGGAAATTAAAATCAAAAAGACACAGCCACCCCAAAGTTTGGGACGGCTCTGTTTACAAAAACCTCGTTTATGGTACAAGTTCAATATCGCAGAAAGTGAAAAATGGATAAAGAATTTGAGCTACTTACGTACAATGCAATATCACTCAGCAATGAAATCTCTGTCAACTGGCCTGTAGCAGAAAATGAGTGGGTTCAGGTATGATGATTCTAACTGAAATAAGTCACACAGAAAAAGAAACATCGTAAGATATCACTAATACACCAAATGTAAACTTGGCTACTCAGGAACTGAATTACAAAACAGAACAGGGTCTCAAATTTAGAAAAGCCACTTATGCTTGCTTAAGGGGAAAGGTGAGTTGGGGTGCTTCATAAAACCAGAGATTGAAATGAGCACAGATAAAGTTCCTTAAGCCAAATATGGAATAGACAAGAGCTACTCCTTGCTCAACGAAATGGACTCAACACCCCATATTAAACGCCAATGAATGTACCTGACTAGTAAGTATCTTAAAACCTATGGATTGCTATGTCTCTGAAAGAGAATCAACCATGTGTACAGGGGCATAAACGCAGCAGTGATAGGATTGGAGAGGTTCGGTGAGCAAATGAAGACCCTTTGAAGTCATATTGCATGGTACCCATTCCACGGGTCTCAACTCTCCAGGTTTAAGGAATTCTTCCTTCAGCTGAAACATACATGTGGAACCCAGAGTATGATCAACCGTGTGATCGGGAGACGTGTTCCAGTATGTCTCAGTTCTTGTCCCCTGGTACTCGTGTGCAACATTCCAGACACTTTACTAACACTCTCCCGACTTGGAGAGTCAGTGCCTTTAACCTCCTGCTTGGCCCAGTTTGCAATTTCTGCGGAAGATGAACAGGAATAGGGAGAACCAATGAGAGACTAGCTGGAGGTGTCTGGACGGGCAAATTTAACTCTCATTTCCCACCAGGAAGAGGAATTAACCATAGGCTCAGCGGGCCGTGCCAGAACAAGATTAGGGCCAGAAGCAATCCTGCGGTGTTGCGGCCAGCTCACAAGAAAGCGAGTTGAAGAAAGAAGCTCAGGGGCACTGTAATTCACAAACCTGCAGAGTTATAAATGACAGCTATCGTCCAAAAATATACTGAAGTAAGGCTGCCAAGAGGACTTGAAAACGGGGCAGAATTGCAGGAAACCGATTTCAGGAGGTAGACTGGAATTGCATTTAAAGCAGAGGAAAAGAGGCAGAACGTCCACAATGATGCACTTGGCCAAAAAGGGCGTATGCGTTTTTTCCTGAATATATTCAGGAAAAAATGCATACGCCCTTTTTGGCCAACCAAGCAAGCTTGCAAAGGAAATCTGCACTACAGTGAAGTCTCACTTCCCCCTGGTCAAAAGGGCCATCTGAAAAAAGTGTAAAATCCAGAAAGGCAGGACAGGCCATGGAGAACTGGGAGCCTTGTTATGCTGATGGGCGGGATATAAATTGCCAACAGCCACTCGGGAGAAGTGTATGGTGTTTCCTGAAACATCTAAAAAACAAAGCAACAGAGCCTAGGGCACTTCCACTTATGGTCCTATAGCTTAGGGAAATTAAAATCAAAAAGACACAGCCACCCCAAAGTTTGGGACGGCTCTGTTTACAAGAAACTCATTTACGGGACAAGTTCAATATCGCAGAAAGTGAAAAATGGATAAAGAAGTTGTGGTACTTACGTACAATGCAATATCACTCAGCAATTAAATCTATCTCATCAGGCCCGTAGCAGCATAATGAGTGGATTCAGGTATGATGATTCTAACTGAAATAAGTCACACAGAAAAAGAAACATCATAAGATATCACTAATACACGGAATGTAAACTTGGCTACACAGGAACTGGATTACAAAAGAGAACAGGGTCTCAAATTTAGAAAAGCCACTTATGCTTGCTTAAGGGGAAAGGTGAGTTGAGGTGCTGCATAAAACCAGAGATTGAAATGAGCACAGATAAACTTCCTTAAGCCAAATATGGAATAGACAAGAGCTACTCCTTGCTCAACGAAATGGACTCAACACCCCATATTAAATGCCTAAGAATGTACCTGACTAGTAAGTATCTTAAAACCTATGGATCGCTATGTCACCGAAAGAGAATCAAGCGTGTGTACAGGGGCATAAACGCAGCAGTGATAGGATTGGAGAGGTTCGGTAAGCAAATGAAGACCCTTTGAAGTCATATTGCATGGTACCCATTCCACAGGTCTCAACTCTCCAAGTTTAAGGGATTCTTCCTTCAGCTAAATCATGCATGTGGAACCCAGAGCATGATCAACCGTGTGATCGGGAGACGTGTTCCAATATGTCTCAGTTCTCGTCCCCTGGTACTCGGGTGCAACATTCCAGATGCTTTACTAACACTCTCCCGACTTGGAGAGTCAGTGCCTTTAACCTCCTGTTTGGCCCAGTTTGCAATTTCTGCGGAAGATGAACAGGAATAGGGAGAACCAATGAGAGACTAGCTGGAGGTGTATGGACGGGCAAATTTAACTCTCATTTCCCACCAGGAAGAGGAATTAACCAAAGGCTCAGCGGGCCGTGCCAGAAACAGATTAGGGCCTGAAGAAATGCTGCGGTGTTGCGGCCAGCTCACAAGAAAGCGAGTTGAAGGAAGGAGCTCAAGGGCACTGTAATTCACAAACCTGCAGAGTTATAAATGACACCTATCGTCCAAAAATATACTGAAGTAAGGCTGCCAAGAGGACTTGAAAGTTGGGCAGAATTGCAGCAAACCAATATCGGGAGGTAGACTGGAATTGCATTTAAAGCATAGGAAAAGAGGCAGAACGTCCACAATGATGCACTTGGCCAAAAAGTGCGTATGCGTTTTTTCCTGAATATATTCAGGAAAAAAAGCATACGCCCTTTTTGGCCAACCAAGCAAGCTTGCAAAGGAAATCTGCACTACAATGAAGTCTCACTTCCCCCTGGTCAACAGGGCCATCTGAAAAAACTGTAAAATCCAGAAAGGCAGGACAGGCCATGGAGAACTGGGAGCCTTGTTATGCTGATGGGCGGGATGTAAATTGCCAACAGCCACTCGGGAGAAGTGTATGGTGTTTCCTGAAACATCTAAAAAACAAAGCAACAGAGCCTAGGTCAATTCCACTTATGGTCCTATAGCTTAGGGAAATTAAAATCAAAAAGACACAGCCACCCCAAAGTTTGGGACGGCTCTGTTTACAAGAACCGCGTTTATGGTACAACTTCAATATCGCAGAAAGCGAAAAATGGATAAAGAAGTTTTGGTACTTACGTACAATGCAATATCACTCAGCAATGAAATCTATGTCATCAGGCCCGTAGCAGCATAATGAGTGGATTCAGGTATGATGATTCTAACTGAAATAAGTCACAAGAAAAAGAAACATCATAAGATATCACTAATACATGGAATGTAAACATGGCTACACAGGAACTGGATTACAAAACAGAACAGGGTCTCAAATTTAGAAAACCAACTTATGCTTGCTTAAGGGGAAAGGTGAGTTGGGCTGCTGCATAAAACCAGAGATTGAAATGAGCACAGATAAAGTTCCTTAAGCCAAATATGGAATAGACAAGAGCTACTCCTTGCTCAGCGAAATGGATTCAACACCCCATATTAAACGCCTAAGAATGTACCTGACTAGTAAGTATCTTAAAACCTATGGATTGCTCTGTCTCCGAAAGAGAATCAAGCGTGTGTACAGGGGCATAAACGCAGCAGTGATAGGATTGGAGAGGTTCGCTGAGCAAATGAAGACCCTTTGAAGTCATATTGCATGGTACCCATTCCACGGATCTCAACTCTCCATGTTTAAGGGATTCTTCCTTCAGCTAAAACATGCATGTGGAACCCAGAATATGATCAACCATGTGATCGGGAGACGTGTTCCAATATGTCTCACTTCTCGTCCCCTGGTACTCGGGTGCAACATTCCAGACGCTTTACTAACACTCTCCCGACTTGGAGAGTCAGTGCATTTAACCTCCTGTTTGGCCCAGTTTGCAATTTCTGTGGAAGATGAACAGGAATAGGGAGAACCAATGAGAGACTAGCTGGAGGTGTCTGGACGGGCAAATTTAACTCTCATTTCCCACCAGGAAGAGGAATTAACCAAAGGCTCAGTGTGCTGTGCCGGAAACAGATTAGGGCCTGAAGCAATTCTGCGGTGTTGCGGCCAGGTCACAAGAAAGCGAGTTGAAGAAAGGAGCTCACGGGCACTGTAATTCACAAACCTGCAGAGTTATAAATGACAGCTATCGTCCAAAAATATACTGAAGTAAGGCTGCCAAGAGGACTTGAAAGCGGGCCAGAATTGCAGGAAACCGATTACAGGTGGTAGACTGGAATTGCATTTAAAGCATAGGAAAATGGGCAGAACGTCCACAATGATGCACTTGGCCAAAAAGGGCGTATGCGTTTTTTCCTGAATATATTCAGGAAAAAACGCATACGCCCTTTTTGGCCAACCAAGCAAGCTTGCAAAGGAAATCTGCACTACAATGAAGTCTCACTTCCCCCTGGTCAAAAGGGCCATCTGAAAAAAGTGTAAAATCCAGAAAGGCAGGACAGTCCATGGAGAACTGGGAGCCTTCTTATGCTGATGGGCGGGATGTAAATTGCCAACAGCCACTCGGGAGAAGTGTATGGTGTTTCTAGAAACATCTAAAAAACAAAGCAACAGAGCCTAGGGAACTTCCACATATAGTCCTATAGCTTAGGGAAATTAAAATCAAAAAGACACAGCCACCCCAAAGTTTGGGACGGCTCTGTTTACAACAACCTCGTTTACGGGAAAAGTTCAATATAGCAGAAAGTGAAAAATGGATAAAGAAGTTGTGGTACTTACGGACAATGCAATATCACTCAGCAATGCAATCTATGTCATCAGGCCCGTAGCAGCATAATGAGTGGATTCAGGTATGATGATTCTAACTGAAATAAGTCACACAGAAAAAGAAACATCATAAGATATCACTAATACACGGAATGTAAACTTGGCTACACAGGAACTGGATTACAAAACAGAACAGGGTCTCAAATTTAGAAAACCAACTTATGCTTGCTTAAGGGAAAAGGTGAGTTGGGGTGCTGCATAAAACCAGAGATTGAAATGAGCACAGATAAAGTTCCTTAAGCCAAATATGAAATAGACAAGAGCTACTCCTTGCTCAACGAAATGGACTCAACACCCCATATTAAACGCCTACGAATGTACCTGACTAGTAAGTATCTTAAAAGCTATGGATTGCTATGTCTACGAAAGAGAATCAAGCGTGTGTACAGGGGCATAAATGCAGCAGTGATAGGATTGGAGACGTTCGGTGAGTAAATGAAGACCCTTTGAAGTCATATTGCATGGTACCCATTCCACGGATCTCAACTCTCCAGGTTTAAGGGATTCTTCCTTCAGCTGAAACATGCATGTGGAACCCAGAGTATGATCAACCGTGTTATCGGGAGACGTGTTCCAATATGTCTCAGTTCTCGTACCCTGGTACTCAGGTGCAACATTCCAGAAGCTTTACTAACACTCTCCCGACTTGGAGAGTCAGTGTCTTTAACCTCCTGTTTGGCCCCGTTTGCAATTTCTGCGGAACATGAACAGGAATAGGGAGAACCAATGAGAGACTAGCTGGAGGTGTCTGGACGGGCAAATTTAACTCTCATTTCCGACCAGGAAGAGGAATTATCCAAAGGCTCAGCATGCCGTGCGGGAACCAGATTAGGGCCTGAAACAATCCTGCGGTGTTGCGGCCAGCTCACAAGAAAGCGAGTTGAAGAAAGGAGCTCAGGGACACTGTAATTCACAAACCTGCAGAGTTATAAATGACAGCTATCGTCCAAAAATATACTGAACTAAGGCTGCCAAGAGCACTTGAAAGCGGGGCAGAATTGCAGGAAACCGATTTCAGGAGGTAGACTGGAATTGCATTTAAAGCACAGGAAAAGAGGCAGAACGTCGACAATGATGCACTTGGCCAAAAAGGGCATATGCGTTTTTTCCTGAATATATTCAGGAAAAAACGCATACGCCCTTTTTGCCCAACCAAGCAAGCTTGCAAAGGAAATCTGCACTACAATGAAGTCTCACTTCCCCCCGGTCAAAAGGGCCATCTGAAAAAAGTAAAAAATCCAGAAAGGCAGGACAGGCCATGGAGAACTGGGAGCCTTGTTATGCTGATGGGCGGGATGTAAATTGCCAACAGCCACTCGGGAGAAGTGTATGGTGTTTCCTGAAACATCTAAAAAACAAAGCAACAGAGCGTAGGGCACTTCCACTTATGGTCCTATAGCTTAGGGAAATTAAAATCAAAAAGACACAGCGACCCCAAAGTTTGGGACGGCTCTGTTTACAAGAACCTCGTTTACAGGAAAAGTTCAATATCGCAGAAAGTGAAAAATGGATAAAGAATTTCTGGTACTTACGTACAATGCAATATCAGTCAGCAATCAAATCTATGTCATCAGGCCCGTAGCAGCATAATGAGTGGATTCAGGGATGATGATTCTAACTGAAATAAGTCACACAGAAAAAGAAACATCATAAGATATCACTAATACACGGAATGTAAACTTGGCTACACAGGAACTGGATTACATAACAGAACAGGGTCTCAAATTTAGAAAACCATCTTATGCTTGCTTAAGGGGAAAGGTGAGTTGGGGTGCTCCATAAAACCAGAGATTGAAATGAGCACAGATAAAGTTCCTTAAGCCAAATATGTAATAGACAAGAGCTACTCCTTGCTCAACGAAATGGACTCAAAACCCCATATTAAACGACTAATAATGTACCTGACTAGTAAGTATCTTAAAACCTATGGATTGCTATGTCTCCGAAAGAGAATCAAGTGTGAGAACAGGGGCATAAACGCAGCAGTGATAGGATTGGATAGGTTCGGTGAGCAAATGAAGACCCTTTGAAGTCATATTGCATGGTACCCATTCCACGGGTCTCAACTCTCCAGGTTTAAGGGATTCTTCCTTCAGCTAAAACATGCAATTGGAACCCAGAGTATGATCAACCGTGTGATCGGGAGACGTGTTCCAATATGTCTCAGTTTTCGTCCCCTGTTACTCGGGTGCAACATTCCAGATGCTTTACTAACACTCTCCCGACTTGGACAGTCAGTGCCTTTAACCTCCTGTTTGGCCCAGTTTGCAATTTCTGCGGAAGATGAACAGGAATAGGGAGAACCAATGAGAGACTATCTGGTGGTGTCTGGACGGGCAAATTTAACTCTCATTTCCCACCAGGAAGAGGAATTAACCAAAGGCTCAGCGTGCCGTGCCTGAACCAGATTAGGGCCTGAAGCAATCCTGCGGTGTTGCGGCCAGCTCACAAGAAAGCGAGTTGAAGAAAGGAGCTCAGGGGCACTGTAATTCACAAACCTGCAGAGTTATAAATGACAGCTATCGTCCAAAAATATACTGAAGTAAGCCTGCCAAGAGGACTTGAAAGCGGGGCAGAATTGCAGGAACCCGATTTCAGGAGGTAGACTGGAATTGCATTTAAAGCAGAGGAAAAGAGGCAGAACGTGGACAATGATGCACTTGGCCAAAAAGGGCGTATGCGTTTTTTCCTGAATATATTCAGGAAAAAACGCATACGCCCTTTTTGGCCAACCAAGCAAGCTTGCAAAGGAAGTCTGCACTACAATGAAGTCTCACTTTCCCCCGGTGAAAAGGGCCATCTGAAAAAAGTGTAAAATCCAGAAAGGCAGGACAGGCCATGGAGAACTGGGAGCTTTGTTATGCTGATGGGCGGGATGTAAACTGCCAACAGCCACTTGGGAGAAGTGTATGGTGTTTCCTGAAACATCTACGAAACAAAGCAACAGAGCCTAGGGCACTTCAACTTATGGTCCTATAGCTTAGGGAAATTAAAATCAAAAAGACACAGCCACCCCAAAGTTTGGGACGGCTCTGTTTACAACAACCTCGTTTACGGGAAAAGTTCAATACCGCAGAAAGTGAAAAATGGATAAAGAAGTTGTGGTACTTACGTACAATGCAATATCACTCAGCAATGCAATCTATGTCATCAGGCCCGTAGCAGCATAATGAGTGGATTCAGGTATGATGATTCTAACTGAAATAAGTCACACAGAAAAAGAAACATAAGATATCACTAATACACGGAATGTAAACTTGTCTACACAGGAACTGAATTACAAAACAGAACAGGGTCTCAAATTTAGAAAACCAACTTATGCTTGCTTAAGGGGAAAGGTGAGTTGGGGTGCTGCATAAAACCAGAGATTGAAAAGAGCACAGATAAAGTTCCTTAAGCCAAATATGGAATAGACAAGAGCTACTCCTTGCTCAACGAAATGGACTCAACACCCCATATTAAACGCCTACGAATGTACCTGACTAGAAAGTATCTTAAAATCTATGGATTGCTATGTCTACGAAAGAGAATCAAGCGTGTGTACAGGGGCATAAATGCAGCAGTGATAGGATTGGAGAGGTTCGGTGAGCAAATGAAGACCCTTTGAAGTCATATTGCATGGTACCCATTCCACGGATCTCAACTCTCCAGGTTTAAGGGATTCTTCCTTCAGTTGAAACATGCATGTGGAACCCAGAGTATGATCAACCGTGTGATCAGGAGACGTGTTCCAATATGTCTCAGTTTTCGTCCCCTGTTACTCGGGTGCAACATTCCAGATGCTTTACTAACACTCTCCCGACTTGGACAGTCAGTGCCTTTAACCTCCTGTTTGGCCCAGTTTGCAATTTCTGCGGAAGATGAACAGGAATAGGGAGAACCAATGACAGACTATCTGGTGGTGTCTGGACGGGCAAATTTAACTCTCATTTCCCACCAGGAAGAGGAATTAACCAAAGGCTCAGCGTGCCGTGCCGGAACCAGATTAGGGCCTGAAGCAATCCTGCGGTGTTGCGGCCAGCTCACAAGAAAGCGAGTTGAAGAAAGGAGCTCAGGGGCACTGTAATTCACAAACCTGCAGAGTTATAAATGACAGCTATCGTCCAAAAATATACTGAAGTAAGCCTGCCAAGAGGACTTGAAAGCGGGGCAGAATTGCAGGAACCCGATTTCAGGAGGTAGACTGGAATTGCATTTAAAGCAGAGGAAAAGAGGCAGAACGTGGACAATGATGCACTTGGCCAAAAAGGGCGTATGCGTTTTTTCCTGAATATATTCAGGAAAAAACGCATACGCCCTTTTTGGCCAACCAAGCAAGCTTGCAAAGGAAGTCTGCACTACAATGAAGTCTCACTTTCCCCCGGTGAAAAGGGCCATCTGAAAAAAGTGTAAAATCCAGAAAGGCAGGACAGGCCATGGAGAACTGGGAGCTTTGTTATGCTGATGGGCGGGATGTAAACTGCCAACAGCCACTTGGGAGAAGTGTATGGTGTTTCCTGAAACATCTACGAAACAAAGCAACAGAGCCTAGGGCACTTCAACTTATGGTCCTATAGCTTAGGGAAATTAAAATCAAAAAGACACAGCCACCCCAAAGTTTGGGACGGCTCTGTTTACAACAACCTCGTTTACGGGAAAAGTTCAATACCGCAGAAAGTGAAAAATGGATAAAGAAGTTGTGGTACTTACGTACAATGCAATATCACTCAGCAATGCAATCTATGTCATCAGGCCCGTAGCAGCATAATGAGTGGATTCAGGTATGATGATTCTAACTGAAATAAGTCACACAGAAAAAGAAACATAAGATATCACTAATACACGGAATGTAAACTTGTCTACACAGGAACTGAATTACAAAACAGAACAGGGTCTCAAATTTAGAAAACCAACTTATGCTTGCTTAAGGGGAAAGGTGAGTTGGGGTGCTGCATAAAACCAGAGATTGAAAAGAGCACAGATAAAGTTCCTTAAGCCAAATATGGAATAGACAAGAGCTACTCCTTGCTCAACGAAATGGACTCAACACCCCATATTAAACGCCTACGAATGTACCTGACTAGAAAGTATCTTAAAATCTATGGATTGCTATGTCTACGAAAGAGAATCAAGCGTGTGTACAGGGGCATAAATGCAGCAGTGATAGGATTGGAGAGGTTCGGTGAGCAAATGAAGACCCTTTGAAGTCATATTGCATGGTACCCATTCCACGGATCTCAACTCTCCAGGTTTAAGGGATTCTTCCTTCAGTTGAAACATGCATGTGGAACCCAGAGTATGATCAACCGTGTGATCAGGAGACGTGTTCCAATATGTCTCAGTTCTCGTACCCTGGTACTCAGGTGCAACATTCCAGAAGCTTTACTAACACTCTCCCGACTTGGAGAGTCAGTGCCTTTAACCTCCTGTTTGGCCCAGTTTGCAATTTCTGCGGAAGATGAACAGGAATCGGGAGAACCAATGACAGACTAGCTGGAGGTGTCTGGACGGGCAAATTTAACTCTCATTTCCCACCAGGAAGAGGAATTAACCAAAGGCTCAGCGTGCCGTGCCGGAACCAGATTAGGGCCTGAAGCAATCCTGCGGTGTTGCGGCCAGCTCACAAGAAAGCGAGTTGAAGAAAGGAGCTCAGGGGCACTGTAATTCACAAACCTGCAGAGTTATAAATGACAGCTATCGTCCAAAAATATACTGAAGTAAGCCTGCCAAGAGGACTTGAAAGCGGGGCAGAATTGCAGGAACCCGATTTCAGGAGGTAGACTGGAATTGCATTTAAAGCAGAGGAAAAGAGGCAGAACGTGGACAATGATGCACTTGGCCAAAAAGGGCGTATGTGTTTTTTCCTGAATATATTCAGAAAAAAACGCATACGCCCTTTTTGGCCAACCAAGCAAGCTTGCAAAGGAAATCTGCACTACAATGAAGTCTCACTTGCCCCCGGTCAAAAGGGCCATCTGAAAAAAGTGTAAAATCCAGAAAGGCAGGACAGGCCATGGAGAACTGGGAGCCTTGTTATGCTGATGGGCGGGATGTAAATTGCCAACAGCCACTCGGGAAAAGTGTATGGTGTTTCCTGAAACATCTAAAAAAAAAGCAACAGAGCCTAGGGCACTTCCACTTATGGTCCTATAGCTTAGGGAAATTAAAATCAAAAAGACACAGCCACCCCAAAGTTTGGGACAGCTTTGTTTACAAGAACCTCGTTTACAGTACAAGTTCAATATCGCAGAAAGTGAAAAATGGATAAAGAAATTGTGGTACTTACGTACAATGCAATATCACTCAGCAATGAAATCTATGTCATCAGGCCCATAGCAGCATAATGAGTGGATTCAGGTATGAGGATTCTAACTGAAATAAGTCACACAGAAAAAGAAACATCATAAGATATCACTAATACACGGAATGTAAACTTGGCTACACAGGAACTGAATTACAAAACAGAACAGGGTCTCAAATTTAGAAAACCAACTTATGCTTGCTTAAGGGGAAAGGTGAGTTGGGGTGCTCCATAAAACCAGAGATTGAAATGAGCAAAGATAAAGTTCCTTAAGCCAAATATGGAATAGACAAGAGCTACTCCTTGCTCAACGAAATGGACTCAACACCCCATATTAAACGCCTAAGAATGTACCTGACTAGTAAGTATCTTAAAACCTATGGATTGCTATGTCTCCAAAAGAGAACCAAGCGTGTGTACAGGGGCATAAACGCAGCAGTGATAGGATTGGAGAGGTTCGGTGAGCAAATGAAGACCCTTTGAAGTCATATTGCATGCTACCCATTCCACGGGTCTGAACTCTCCAAGTTTAAGGGAATCTTCCTTCAGCTGAAACATGCATGTGGAACCCAGAGTATGATCAACTGTGTGATCGGGAGACGTGTTCCAATATGTCTCAGTTTTCGTCCCCTGGTACTCGGGTGCAACACTCCAGACGCTTTACTAACACTCTCCCGACTTGGACAGTCAGTGCCTTTAACCTCCTGTTTGACCCAGTTTGCGAATTACGTGGAAGATGTACAGGAATAGGGAGAACCAATGAGAGACTAGCTGGAGCTGTCTGGACGGGCAAATTTAACTCTCATTTCCCACCAGGAAGAGGAATTAACCAAAGGCTCAGCGTGCCGTGCCGGAACCAGATTAGGGCCTGAAGCAATCCTGCGGTGTTGCGGCCAGCTCACAAGAAAGCGAGTTGAAGAAAGGAGCTCAGGGGCACTGTAATTCACAAACCGGCAGAGTTATAAATGACAGCTATTGTCCAAAAATATACTGAAGTAAGGCTGCCAAGAGGACTTGAAAGCGGGGCAGAATTGCAGGTACCCGATTTCAGGAGGTAGACTGGAATTGCATTTAAAGCATAAGAAAAGAGGCAGAACGTCGACAATGATGCACTTGGCCAAAAAGGGCATATGCGTTTTTTCCTGAATATATTCAGGAAAAAACGCATACGCCCTTTTTGGCCAACCAAGCAAGCTTGCAAAGGAAATCTGCACTACAATGAAGTCTCACTTCCCCCTGGTCAAAAGGGCCATCTGAAAAAAGTGTAAAATCCAGAAAGGCAGGACAGGCCATGGAGAACTGGGAGCCTTGTTATGCTGATGGGCGGAATGTAAATTGCCAACAGCCACTGGGGAAAAGTGTATGGTATTTCCTGAAACATCTAAAAAACAAAGCAACAGAGCCTAGGGCACTTCCACTTATGGTCCTATAGATTAGGGAAATTAAAATCAAAAAGACACAGCCACCCCAAAGTTTGGGACGGCTCTGTTTACAAGAACCTCGTTTACAGTACAAGTTCAGTATCGCAGAAAGTGAAAAATGGATAAAGAAGTTGTGGTACTTACGTACAATGCAATATCACTCAGCAATGAAATCTATGTCATCAGGCCCATAGCAGCATAATGAGTGGATTCAGGTATGATGATTCTAACTGAAATAAGTCACACAGAAAAAGAAACATCATAAGATATCACTAATACACGGAATGTAAACTTGGCTACACAGGAACTGAATTACAAAACAGAACCGGGTCTCAAATTTAGAAAAACCAACTTATGCTTGCTTAAGGGGAAAGGTGAGTTGGGGTGCTGCATAAAACCAGAGATTGAAATGAGCACAGATAAAGTTCCTTAAGCCAAATATGGAATAGACAAGAGAAACTCCTTGCTCAACGAAATGGATTCAACACCCCATATTAAACGCCTAAGAATGTACCTGACTAGTAAGTATCTTAAAACCTATGGATTGCTATGTCTCCAAAAGAGAATCAAGCGTGTGTACAGGGGCATAAACGCAGCAGTGATAGGATTGGAGAGGTTCGGTGAGCAAATGAAGACCCTTTGAAGTCATATTGCATGGTACCCATTCCACGGGTCTCAACTGTCCAGGTTTAAGGGATTCTTCCTTCAGCTGAAACATGCATGTGGAACCCAGAGTATGATCAACTGTGTGATCGGGAGACGTGTTCCAATATGTCTCAGTTTTCGTCCCCTGGTACTCGGGTGCAACATTCCAGACGCTTTACTAACACTCTCCCGACTTGGACAGTCAGTGCCTTTAACCTCCTGTTTGACCCAGTTTGCAAATTACGTGGAAGATGTACAGGAATAGGGAGAACCAATGAGAGACTAGCTGGAGGTGTCTGGACGGGCAAATTTAACTCTCATTTCCCACCAGCAAGAGGAATTAACCAAAGGCTCAGCGTGCCGTTCCGGAACCAGATTAGGGCCTGAAGCAATCCTGCAGTGTTGCGGGCAGCTCACAAGAAAGCGAGTTGAAGAAAGGAGCTCAGGGGCACTGTAATTCACAAACCTGCAGAGTTATAAATGACAGCTATCGTCCAAAAATATACTGAAGTAAGGCTGCCAAGAGGACTTGAAAGCGGGGCAGAATTGCAGGAAACCGATTTCAGGAGGTAGACTGGAATTGCATTTAAAGCATAGGAAAAGAGGCAGAACGTCGACAATGATGCACTTGGCCAAAAAGGGCGTATGCGTTTTTTCCTGAATATATTCAGGAAAAAACGCATACGCCCTTTTTGGCCAACCAAGCAAGCTTGCAAAGGAAATCTGCACTACAATGAAGTCTCACTTTCCCCCGGTGAAAAGGGCCATCTGAAAAAAGTGTAAAATCCAGAAAGGCAGGACAGGCCATGGAGAACTGGTAGCCTTGTTATGCTGATGGGCGGGATGTAAATTGCCAACAGCCACTCGGGAGAAGTGTATGGTGTTTCCTGAAACATCTAAAAAACAAAGCAACAGAGCCTAGGGCACTTCCACTTATGGTCCTATAGCTTAGGGAAATTAAAATCAAAAAGACACAGCCACCCCAAAGTTTGGGACGGCTCTGTTTACAAGAACCTCGTTTACGGTACAAGTTCAATATCGCAGAAAGCGAAAAATGTATAAAGAAGTTGTGGTACTTACGTACAATGCAATATAACTCAGAAATGAAATCTTTGTCATCAGGCCCGTAGAAGCATAATGAGTGGATTCAGGTATGATGATTCTAACTGAAATAAGTCACACAGAAAAAGAAACATCATAAGATATCACTAATACACGGAATGTAAACTTGGCTACACAGGAACTGGATTACATAACACAACAGTGTCTCAAATTTAGAAAACCAACTTATGCTTGCTTAAGGGGAAAGGTGAGTTGGGGTGCTCCATAAAACCAGAGATTGAAATGAGCACAGATAAAGTTCCTTAAGCCAAATATGTAATAGACAAGAGCTACTCCTTGCTCAATGAAAAGGACTCAACACCCCATATTAAACGCCTACGAATGTACCTGACTAGTAAGTATCTTAAAAGCTATGGATTGCTATGTTTCCGAAAGAGGATCAAGCGTGTGTACAGGGGCATAAACGCAGCAGTGATAGGATTGGAGAGGTTCAGTGAGCAAATGAAGACCCTTTGAAGTCATATTGCATGGTACCCATTCCACGGGTCTCAACTCTCCAGGTTTAAGGGATTCTTCCTTCAGCTAAAACATGCATGTGGAACCCACAGTATGATCAACCGTGTGATCGGGAGACGTGTTCCAATATGTCTCAGTTCTCGTCCCCTGGTACTCGGGTGCAACATTCCAGATTCTTTACTAACACTCTCCCGACTTGGAGAGTCAGTACCTTTAACCTCCTGTTTGGCCCAATTTGCAATTTCTGCGGAAGATGAACAGGAATAGGGAGAACCAATGAGAGACTAGCTGGAGGTGTCTGGACAGGCAAATTTAACTGTGATTTCCCACCAGGAAGAGGAATTAACCAAAGGCTCACCATGCCATGCTGGAAGCAGATTAGGGCCTGAAGCAATCCAGCGGTGTTGCGGCCAGCTCACAAGAAAGCGGGTTGAAGAAAGGAGCTCAGGGGCACTGTAATTCACAAACCTGCAGAGTTATAAATGACAGCTATCGTCCAAAAATATACTGAAGTAAGGCTGCCAAGAGGACTTGAAAGCGGGGCAGAATTGCAGGAAACCAATTTCAGGAGGTAGACTGGAATTGCATTTAAAGCATAGGAAAAGAGGCAGAACGTCGACAATGATGCACTTGGCCAAAAAGGGCGTATGCGTTTTTTCCTGAATATATTCAGGAAAAAACGCATACGCCCTTTTTGGCCAACCAAGCAAGCTTGCAAAGGAAATCTGCACTACAATGAAGTCTCACTTCCCCCTGGTCAAAAGGGCCATCTGAAAAAAGTGTAAAATCCAGAAAGGCAGGACAGGCCATGGAGAACAGGGAGCCTTGTTATGCTGATGGGCGGAATGTAAATTGCCAACAGCCACTGGGGAAAAGTGTATGGTATTTCCTGAAACATCTAAAAAACAAAGCAACAGAGCCTAGGGCACTTCCACTTATGGTCCTATAGATTAGGGAAATTAAAATCAAAAAGACACAGCCACCCCAAAGTTTGGGACGGCTCTGTTTACAAGAACCTCGTTTACGGTACAAGTTCAATATCGCAGAAAGCGAAAAATGGATAAAGAAGTTGTGGTACTTACGTACAATGCAATATCACTCAGCAATGAAATCTATGTCATCAGGCCCATAGCAGCATAATGAGTGGATTCAGGTATGATGATTCTAACTGAAATAAGTCACACAGAAAAAGAAACATCATAAGATATCACTAATACACGGAATGTAAACTTGGCTACACAGGAACTGAATTACAAAACAGAACAGGGTCTCAAATTTAGAAAAACCAACTTATGCTTGCTTAAGGGGAAAGGTGAGTTGGGGTGCTGCATAAAACCAGAGATTGAAATGAGCACAGATAAAGTTCCTTAAGCCAAATATGGAATAGACAAGAGCTACTCCTTGCTCAACGAAATGGATTCAACACCCCATATTAAACGCCTAAGAATGTACCTGACTAGTAAGTATCTTAAAACCTATGGATTGCTATGTCTCCAAAAGAGAATCAAGCGTGTGTACAGGGGCATAAACGCAGCAGTGATAGGATTGGAGAGGTTCGCTGAGCAAATGAAGACCCTTTGAAGTCATATTGCATGGTACCCATTCCACGGGTCTCAACTCTCCAGGTTTAAGGGATTCTTCCTTCAGCTGAAACATGCATGTGGAACCCAGAGTATGATCAACCGTGTGATCGGGAGACGTGTTCCAATATGTCTCAGTTCTCGTCCCCTGGTACTCGGGTGCAACATTCCAGACGCTTTACTAACACTCTCCCGACTTGGACAGTCAGTGCCTTTAACCTCCTGTTTGACCCAGTTTGCGAATTACGTGGAAGATGTACAGGAATAGGGAGAACCAATGAGAGACTAGCTGGAGGTGTCTGGACGGGCAAATTTAACTCTCATTTCCCACCAGCAAGAGGAATTAACCAAAGGCTCAGCGTGCCGTGCCAGAACATGATTAGGGCCTGAAGCAATCCTGCGGTGTTGCGGCCAGCTCACAAGAAAGCGAGTTGAAGAAAGGAGCTCAGGGGCACTGTAATTCACAAACCTGCAGAGTTATAAATGACAGCTATCGTCCAAAAATATACTGAAGTAAGGCTGCCAAGAGGACTTGAAAGCGGGGCAGAATTGAAGGAAACTGATTTCAGGAGGTAGACTGGAATTGCATTTAAAGCATAGGAAAAGAGGCAGAACGTCGACAATGATGTACTTGGCCAAAAAGGGTGTATGGGTTTTTTCCTGAATATATTCAGGAAAAAACGCATACGCCCTTTTTGGCCAACCAAGCAAGCTTGAAAAGGAAATCTGCACTACAATGAAGTCTCACTTCCCCCGGGTCAAAAGGGCCATCTGTAAAAAGTGTAAAATCCAGAAAGGCAGGACAGGCCATGGAGAACTGGGAGCCTTGTTGTGCTGATGTTCAGGATGTAAATTTCCAACAGCCACTCGGGATAATTGTATGGTGTTTCCTGAAACATCTAAAAAACAAAGCAACAGAGCCTAGGGCACTTCCACTTATGGTCCTATAGCTTAGGGAAATTAAAATCAAAAAGACACAGCCACCCCAAAGTTTGGGACGGCTCTGTTTACAACAACCTCGTTTACGGGAAAAGTTCAATATCACAGAAAGTGAAAAATGGATAAAGAAGTTTTGGTACTTACGTACAATGCAATATCACTCAGAAATGAAATCTATGTCATCAGGCCCGTAGCAGCATAATGAGTGGATTCAGGTATGATGATTCTAACTGAAATAATTCACACTGAAAAAGAAACATCATAAGATATCACTAATACACGGAATGTAAACTTGGCTACACAGGAACTGGATTACATAACAGAACAGGGTCTCAAATTTAGAAAACCAACTTCTGCTTGCTTAAGGGGAAAGTTGAGTTGGGGTGCTGCATAAAACCAGAGATTGAAATGAGCACAGATAAAGTTCCTTAAGCCAAATATGGAATAGACAAGAGCTACTCCTTGCTCAACGAAATGGACTCAACACCCCATATTAAACGACTAAGAATGTACCTGACTAGTAAGTATCTTAAAACCTATGGATCGCTCTGTCTCCGAAAGAGAATCAAGCGTGTGTACAGGGGCATAAACGCAGCAGTGATAGGATTGGAGAGGTTCGGTGAGCAAATGAAGACCCTTTGAAGTCATATTGCATGGTACCCATTCCACGGATCTCAACTCTCCATGTTTAAGGGATTCTTCCTTCAGCTAAAACATGCATGTGGAACCCAGAATATGATCAACCATGTGATCGGGAGACGTGTTCCAATATGTCTCAGTTCTCGTCCCCTGGTACTCGGGTGCATCATTCCAGACGCTTTACTAACACTCTCCCGACTTGGAGAGTCAGTGCCTTTAACCTCCTGTTTGACCCAGTTTGCAATTTCTGGGGAAGATGAACAGGAACAGGGAGAACCAATGAGAGACTAGCTGTAGGTGTCTGAACGGGCAAATTTAACTCTCATTTCCCACCAGGAAGAGGAATTAACCAAATGCTCAGTGTGCCGTGCCGGAACCAGTTTAGGGCCTGAAGCAATGCTGCAGTGTTGCGGCCAGCTCACAAGAAAGCGAGTTGAATAAAGAAGCTCAGGGGCACTGAAATTCACAAACCTGCAGAGTTATAAATGACAGGTATCGTCCAAAAATATACTGAAATAAGGCTGCCAAGAGGACTTGAAAGCGGGGCAGAATTGCAGGAAACCGATTTCAGGAGGTAGACTGGAATTGCATTTAAAGCATAGGAAAAGAGGCAAAACGTCGACAATGATGCACTTGGCCAAAAAGGGCGTATGCGTTTTTTCCTGAATATATTCAGGAAAAAACGCATACGCCCTTTTTGGCCAACAGAGCAAGCTTGAAAAGGAAATCTGCACTACAATGAAGTCTCACTTCCCCCCGGTCAAAAGGGCCATCTGAAAAAAGTGTAAAATCCAGAAAGGCAGGACAGGCCATGGAGAACTGGGAGCCTTGTTATGCTGATTGCCGGGATGTAAATTGCCAACAGCCACTTGGGAGAAGTGTATGGTGTTTCCTGAAACATCAAAGAAACAAAGCAACAGAGCCTAGGGCACTTCCACTTATGGTCCTATAGCTTAGGGAAATTAAAATCAAAAAGACACAGCCACCCCAAAGTTTGGAACAGCTCTGTTTACAGCAACCTCGTTTACGGGAAAAGTTCAATATCACAGAAAGTGAAAAATGGATAAAGAAGTTTTGGTACTTACGTACAATGCAATATCACTCAGAAATGAAATCTATGTCATCAGGCCCATAGCAGCATAATGAGTGGATTCAGGTATGATGATTCTAACTGAAATAAGTCACACAGGAAAAGAAACATCATAAGATATCACTAATACACGGAATGTAAACTTGGCTACACAGGAACTGGATTACATAACAGAACAGGGTCTCAAATTTAGAAAAACAAATTATGCTTGCTTAAGGGGAAAGGTGAGTTGGGGTGCTGCATAAAACCAGAGATTGAAATGAACACAGATAAAGTTCCTTAAACCAAATATGTAATAGACAAGAGCTACTCCTTGCTCAACGAAATGGACTCAACACCCCATATTAAACGCCTAAGAATGTACCTGACTAGTAAGTATCTTAAAAGCTATGGATTGCTATGTCTACGAAAGAGAATCAAGCGTGTGTACAGGGGCATAAACGCAGCAGTGATAGGATTAGAGAGGTTCGGTGAGCAAATGAAGACCCTTTGAAGTCATATTGCATGGTACCCATTCCACGGATCTCAACTCTCCAGGTTTAAGGGATTCTTCCTTCAGCTGAAACATGCATGTGGAACCCAGAGTATGATCAACCGTGTGATCGGGAGACGTGTTCCAATATGTCTCAGTTCTCGTCCCCTGGTACTCGGGTGCAACATTCCAGATGCTTTACTAACACTCTCCCGACTTGGACAGTCAGTGCCTTTAACCTCCTGTTTGGCCCAGTTTGCAATTTCTGCGGAAGATGAACAGGAATAGGGAGAACCAATGAGAGACTAGCTGGAGGTGTCTGGACGGGCAAATTTAACTCTCATTTCCCACCAGGAAGAGGAATTAACCAAAGGCTCACCGTGCCATGCCGGAACCAGATTAGGGCCTGAAGCAATCCAGCGGTGTTGCCGCCAGCTCACAAGAAGGCGGGTTGAAGAAAGGAGCTGAGGGGCACTGTAATTCAGAAACCTGCAGAGTTATAAATGACAGCTATCGTCCAAAAATATACTGAAGTAAGGCTGCCAAGAGGACTTGAAAGCGGGGCAGAATTGCAGGAAACCAATTTCAGGAGGTAGACTGGAATTGCATTTAAAGCATAGGAAAAGAGGCAGAACGTCGACAATGATGCACTTGGCCAAAAAGGGCGTATGCGTTTTTTCCTGAATATATTAAGGAAAAAACGCATACGCCCTTTTTGGCCAACCAAGCAAGCTTGCAAAGGAAATCTGCACTACAATGAAGTCTCACTTTCCCCCGGTAAAAAGGGCCATCTGAAAAAAGTGTAAAATCCAGAAAGTCAGGACAGGCCATGGATAACTGGGAGCCTTGTTATGCTGATGGGCGGGATGTAAATTGCCAACAGCCACTCGGGAGAAGTGTATGGTGTTTCCTGAAACATCTAAAAAACAAAGCAACAGAGCCTAGGGCACTTCCACTTATGGTCCTATAGCTTAGGGAAATTAAAAACAAAAAGACACAGCCACCCCAAAGTTTGGGACGGCTCTGTTTACAAGAACCTCGTTTACGGTACAAGTTCAATATCGCAGAAAGCGAAAAATGGATAAAGAAGTTGTGGTACTTACGTACAATGCAATATCACTCAGAAATGAAATCTATGTCATCAGGCCCGTAGCAGCATAATGACTGGATTCAGGTAGATGATTCTAACTGAAATAAGTCACACAGAAAAAGAAACATCATAAGATATCACTAATACACGGAATGTAAACTTGGCTACACAGGAACTGGATTACAAAACAGAACAGGGTCTCAAATTTAGAAAACCAACTTATGCTTGCTTAAGGGGAAAGGTGAGTTGGGGTGCTGCATAAAACCAGACTGAAATGAGCACAGATAAAGTTCCTTAAGCCAAATATGGAATAGACAAGAGCTACTCCTTGCTCAACGAAATGGACTCAACACCCCATATTAAACGCCTACGAATGTACCTGACTAGTAATATCTTAAAAGCTATGGATTGCTATGTCTCCGAAAGAGAATCAAGCGTGTGTACAGGGGCATAAACGCAGCAGTGATAGGATTGGAGAGGTTCGGTGAGCAAATGAAGACCCTTTGAAGTCATATTGCATGGTACCCATTCCACAGGTCTCAACTCTCCAAGTTTAAGGGATTCTTCCTTCAGCTAAATCATGCATGTGGAACCCAGAGTATGATCAACCATGTGATCGGGAGACGTGTTCCAATATGTCTCAGTTCTCGTCCCCTTGTACTCGGGTTCAACATTCCAGACGCTTTACTAACACTCTCCCGACTTGGAGAGTCAGTGCCTTTAACCTCCTGTTTGGCCCAGTTTGCAATTTCCGCGGAAGATGAACAGGAATAGGGAGAACCAATGAGAGACTAGCTGGAGGTGTCTGGACGGGCAAATTTAACTCTCATTTCCCACCAGGAAGAGGAATTAACCAAAGGCTCAGCATGCCGTGCCGGAACCAGATTAGGCCTGAAGCAATCCTGCGGTGTTGCGGCCAGCTCACAAGAAAGCGAGTTGAAGAAAGGAGCTCAGGGGCACTGTAATTCACAAACCTGCAGAGTTATAAATGACAGCTATCGTCCAAAAATATAGTGAAGTAAGGCTGCCAAGAGGACTTGAAAGCGGGGCAGAATTGCAGGAAACCAATTTCAGGAGGTACACTGGAATTGCATTTAAAGCAGAGGAAAAGAGGCAAAACGTCGACAATGATGCACTTGGCCAAAAAGGACGTATGCGTCTTTTCCTGAATATATTAAGGAAAAAACGCATACGCCCTTTTTGGCCACCCAAGCAAGCCTGCAAAGGAAATCTGCACTACAATGAAGTCTCACTTGCCCCCGGTCAAAAGGGCCATCTGAAAAAAGTGTAAAATCCAGACAGGCAGGACAGGCCATGGAGAACTGGGAGCCTTGTTATGCTGATGGGCGGGATGTATATTGCCAACAGCCACTTGGGAGAAGTGTATGGTGTTTCGTGAAACATCTAAAAAACAAAGCAACAGAGCCTAGGGCACTTCCACTTATGGCCCTATAGATTAGGGAAATTAAAATCAAAAAGACACAGCCACCCCTAAGTTTGGGACGGCTCTGTTTACAAGAAACTCGTTTATGGGACTAGTTCAATATCGCAGAAAGTGAAAAATGGATAAAGAAGTTATGGTACTTACGTACAATGCAATATCACTCAGCAATGAAATCTACGTCATCAGGCGCGTAGCAGCATAATGAGTGGATTCAGGTATGATGATTCTAACTGAAATAAGTCACACAGGAAAAGAAACATCATAAGATATCACTAATACACGGAATGTAAACTTGGCTACACAGGAACTGGATTACAAAACAGAACAGGGTCTCAAATTTAGAAAACCAACTTATGCTTGCTTAAGGGGAAAGGTGAGTTGGGGTGCTGCATAAAACCAGAGATTGAAATGAGCACAGATAAAGTTCCTTAAGCCAAATATGAAATAGACAAGAGCTACTCCTTGCTCAACGAAATGGACTCAACACCCCATATTAAACGCCTAAGAATGTACCTGACTAGTAAGTATCTTAAAACCTATGGATCGCTATGTCTCCAAAAGAGAATCAAGCGTGTGTACAGGGGCATAAACGCAGCAGTGATAGGATTGGGGAGGTTCGGTGAGCAAATGAAGACCCTTTGAAGTCATATTGCATGGTACCCATTCCACGGGTCTCAACTCTCCAGGTTTAAGGGATTCTTCCTTCAGCGAAAACATGCATGTGGATCCCAGAGTATGATCAACCATGTGATCGGGAGTCGTGTTCAAATATGTCTCAGTTTTCGTCCCCTGGTACTCGGGTGCAACATTCCAGACGCTTTACTAACACTCTCCCGACTTGGAGAGTCAGTGCCTTTAACCTCCTGTTTGGCCCATTTTGCAATTTCTGCGGAAGATGAACAGGAATAGGGAGAACCAATGAGAGACTAGCTGGAGGTGTCTGGACGGGCAAATTTAACTCTCATTTCCCACCAGGAAGAGGAATTAACCAAAGGCTCAGCGAGCCGTGCCGGAACAAGATTAGGGCCTGAAGCAATCCTGCAGTGTTGCGGCCAGCTCACAAGAAAGCGAGTTGAAGAAAGGAGCTCAGGGGCACTGTAATTCACAAACCTGCAGAGTCATAAATGACAGCTATCGTCCAAAAATATACTGAAGTAAGGCTGCCAAGAGGACTTGAAAGCAGGGCAGAATTGCAGGAAACCGATTTCAGGAGGTAGACAGGAATTGCATTTAAAGCATAGGAAAAGAGGCAGAACGTCCACAATGATGCACTTGGCCAAAAAGGGCGTATGCGTTTTTTCCTGAATATATTCAGGAAAAAACGCATACGCCCTTTTTGGCCAACCAAGCAAGCTTGCAGAGGAAATCTGCACTACAATGAAGTCTCACTTCTCCCCGGTCAAAAGGGCCATCTGAAAAAAGTGTAAAATCCAGAAAGGCAGGAGAGGCCATGGAGAACAGGGAGCCTTGTTATGCTGATGGGCGGGATGTAAATTGCCAACAGCCACTGGGGAGAAGTGTATGGTGTTTCCTGAAACATCTAAAAAACAAAGCAACAGAGCCTAGGGCACTTCCACTTATGGTCCTATAGCTTAGGGAAATTAAAATCAAAAAGACACAGCCACCCAAAAATTTGGGACGGCTCTGTTTACAGGAACCTCTTCTGCAGCACAAGTTTAATATGCCAGAGAGCAAATAATGGATAAAGAAGTTGCAGTACTTACGTACAACAGAATACCTCTCAGCAATGAAAACTATGTCACCAGGCCCGTACCAGCATAATGAGTGGATTGAGGCACGGTGATTCTAAGTGAAAAAAGTCACACAGAAAAAGAAACATCATAAGGTACCACTAATACATGGAATGCGAACTTGGCTACACATGAACTGAATTACAAAACAGAACAGGGTCTCATGTTTAGAAAACCAACTTATGCTTGCTTAAGGGGGAAGGTTAGTTGGGGTGCTGCATAAAACCTGTGTTTGAAATTAACACAGATACCGTTCCATAAGCTAAATATGTAATAGACAAGACCTACCCCTTGCTCAAGGAAATGGACTCAACAATGAGATATCACCTCACACCTGGTAGAATGGGCATCATCAGAAAATCTAGAAACAAAAAATGCTGGAAAGGGTGTGGAGAAATGGAACCCTCTTCCACTATTGTTGGGAATATAAATTGATACAGTCACTATGGAGAACAATATGGAGTTTCTTAAGAAACTAACAGTAGAATTACCATATGATACAGCAATCCCACTTCTGGACATATACCCAGACAAAACCATAAATCAAAAAGAGACATTCACCGCAATGTTCATTGCCTCACTCTTTACAATATCGAGGTAATGGAAGCAACCTAAATGCCCACAGACAGACGAATGCATAAAGCTGTGGTACATATATAAAACGGAATATTACTAAGCCATGAAAAGGAATGAAATTGGGTCATTTGTAGAGACGTCGATGGATCTAGAGAGTGTCATACAGAGTGAAGTAAGTCAGAAAGAGAAAAACAAATCTTGTATATTCATGCATATATGTGGAACCTAGAAAAACTGTACAGGTTAACCATTTTGGAAGGCATAAATAGAGCAACAGATGTAGACAACAAACGTATGGACAACAAGCGGGGAAAGCTGTTGGAGGTTGGTGGTGGGAGGAGTTGAGAGACTGGGATTGGCATGTATACATTTATATGTATAAAATAGATAACCAATAAGAACCTGCTGTATAAAAATATAAAATAAAATTCAAAATTAAAAAGAAATAAAATTAAAAAAAAAAACAGAAAAAACAATTATTCCCTTCACATACATGTATTTATATGAATAAATTATTTCCATGCTTATATCTGTAAATACAAAAAAGAGGAATAAAATCTACCTTGAACCAAAAACGAAAAAGAGAAAAAAAACACAGAACCCACCAGTTCCACAGAGGAAAACCGTATCAGGGCACTTGCTCCAGTTGTAAACAATTCTGAAGTTGGTCAGTGGTGGGGAATCGTCTCCCATTCAGCCAGCAGCCCCCACGCAACAAGCGTCCTCATTGCAAAGCTGGGGCACCGTGCTGAGGCATCTGTGAGTAAACGTGAGCTGAGCCCCAGGCCAGTTGCTGCTGAACTATTCCTACCCGTCCCAGGTAAAACACCTGAATTTATACAAGAACTTGAAAGCCTAGAGGAAGGGCCATAGAGCCACACGAGTGACAGCATGCCGGCCGACTTGGTGCCTGCAGGCCAGCCAGGATGGTCCTGGCCCTGGGTGCTCTTCTGGAAGATTTCTATTTCCCTGCCTGAGATACCCGTCCTGTCCCTGCCCCCACTGCTTTTTTCCTTCCTCACCTCTGCCCAGGGAGAAATTCCAGCAGCAGGTATAGGTGACACATCCTCTTCTTTAGCAGGTGGCAGCCTGGCTACTGCTGCAGAAAGTCCAGCAGAGCCCCACTCACACTGGGCCACCCACAAAGCCGTGGCCTCTCACTCCCTCCCACCAGCCCAGCCCCGAGACTGCTGACAGGGCAGAGAAAATGGCATCAGGAACGGCTGCAGGGGCTCTTGCTGCCTGGAGTGGTATTTATATTGATCTCAACCCAGGCACACCTGGGGAGGGCTGGCCGGCACGGTAAGGCTGCCCAGGTCAGCCAATCATCACCCCTCAGGGGCTCACAGTTGCAGAAAATGGAACTTGCTGAACCGGCCAGGTCCAAGGAACAGGTGTGGGCTCTGAGAGTGAGGATAGACAAGGGGCTGCAGCTTTGGCTTGTTTTCTAATGATTTTATCTGGCCCATGAGTGGGAGACAACTTCAAGAAAACCCTCTCCTAATGAGAGGAACCCTGGAGTCAGGGAGAGGAGGGGTGGGTGGTGGTTGGAGACAGAGGCCTGGTGCCCCGGGTGCAGTGGAAGTCTCTGGAAGACCAGGTGGAGGGAGGCCGCACAGAGTGATGCCCAGGGTCACAGACCTGTCGCAGCTGCTGTTTGTTAGTTCAAGTCCTGCTCTGAGGTGCTCTGTGTCAGCTCTGAGCGACAGGTGAGCTGGGGGTGCTCTGCAATGAGGGCTATGTGCACGGTTCCTGTGTGCCCAGCCCTGCCACGGTACCTGCAAGGGTAGGTCTGTATCCTGGGAGGGGCCTGACCATGAGAGCCCCGTGGGCTGGGGTGGGGGTGGGGTACCTGCCCAGGTGAGCTCCATATTCTGGGATTGGTCTGACCACGAGAGCCCCATGGGCTGCTGGGGACCTGGTAAAGGATGTCAGGACAGTCAGTGAAGCCACCGAGGATATACCTCCAGCTGCTCCTAATTCCTACACCCTGCTGGTCATTCTACCAACCACCAGGACATGGTATTCTGTATTAGTCTTCAATGATGCCTTCTTTTGTATTCCATTAGTCCCAGAGTCACAAGAAATTTTGGCTTGTGAGTGGCAGGACTCAACATACAACTAAAACAATACTTCCGGGCCGTCTTGCCCCAAGGGTGCAAAAATTCCCACACCATCTTTGGGGAAAGCTTAGCTAAAGACCTAAAAGTTCTACCTCTGGGAAAGGAAACCCTCCTTCAGTACGCAGACGACATTCTGATCGCCAGCCCTACTAAGGAGGCCTCTGAACTACCAAGCCAATAAAGGATAGAAGTTGTCCAAGAAAAAGCTCAAATATCACAGACTGCAGTGACCTGCCTGGGCTTCGTTCTCACAGAAAGTCGGAGAAGCCCATCCCAGGAAAGGGAAGAAACCATTTTCAGCCTTACCCCTTTCTAAAACTAGAAGACAGCTTAGGGGTTCCTGGGGAGGCCAGGGTTTGCTGCTTCTGGATCCCTAACTACAGTCTACTAGCTGGGCCTCTATATGAAACACTGAAAGGAAAAGATGATGATCCTTTTGAATAGAATCCAGAAGTGGCCTTTCAAGAATGGAAAGAGCAGTCAATTCAGACCCTTGCCCTGGAACTCCCTAATTTAGCTAAACCCTTTGACCTTTACATTCCCGGTGAAAGGTGAATCGCCATTGGAGAATTAGTGCAAAAACTGGGACCACTTGAAATGGAACAATGCAAGAATGCCATCCAGGTAGGATAAACTACGGGCACCAAGGGGCTTGGCCCACTGCCACATCTGGCCAAGATACTGGCGGTATCTAAAAACCTGGAAATCAGCAGCCCCAAAGGCCACCTCCCTCCTAAGGGAAAAGGACCCCACGTGGTGATCCTAACCACCAACCATGCCCTGAAGTTGCAGGGTTCGCTCTGTGGGCACACCAACCTCGAGTGAGGAGGCCTTCCAACTCCAACATCCAGAGAGATAACCGGGGGCAACAGGGCACCATGACGACTCGTGTGAACATCACTTGACCTGGAGTTTCTCTCATAAAACAACAAGAGTGTGTCCCAAAAGAGTAGACTACTGCTTGCAGGACATACTGCACCCAGAGGGGAGCTAATAATCTTGGCGGGGGAACCGTATATCACACTGTCACCATAGAAAAGCCTACAGACACCGTGATGATGGTGGCCAATGAGACTGGCTGGACTCCTGTTTACTTCAAAAGGCTGTTGACTCAGTGGCCATCATGGTCCTTGATCACCACTGACCCTGGACTGTCTGGGATTTGAGCGGGCAGGGCTCTGACACCTGGTGCTGTTTGTACATTAATTCAGGGACCTAATTGAAGAAAGCGCAGACTACTGGTCAGAGCATCTAGGCTGGCAGAAACGGTCAGCCTAAGGTGGCCGAACAAATGTGGGGCGGGGTGAAACAGGTTCCCACAGCGTCTCTGCACATCTCTTTCCTGGACCCTTAAAGGTCATTAGAATCTATAACACTTCCAATGCTGGTGCTCAGGTGGACGAGCAGGGAGGCAGGGGGCCTGGGGACAATCAACGTCACCTGGAGGCTGCTGGGGAGAAGTTCTGACCCTCGCCCCCGGGTATGAGGGCTCCCAACTCAGCACTCAGCAGTTACAGAAGAAGGGTCTGCACCCTCAGCACTCCAAGAATGAGGAATGGGACAAAAGGCAGAGGAGGGGTTTGTCCCCAGCAAAGCCCATTAAAAATCCCTGGGAGATAAAAATAGAATCTGGGCAATAAAGTCAAGTCTAACCTTTTTTATCCTTTGTGCTTTGTCTAATTTCATGTGCTCCTAGGGTCCCGCATGCAGAGGTTCCACACCCGGCACTTCAGACCAGATTTCCTAGTGCAGAATGGCTGGGACGACACCTCAGCTCCTGGGGCCCAGTGCAGACTCCGCGATATAGAGCCTGAGCTGCAGCCAACCCGGCCCTCGAGAGCTCCGCCCCCTCCCTCCCACTGACTCTGACAGGATCTCTACACAACAGCCCAGCCCACAGCCCACGGGGTAGTGCATGCTCTCACCTCTCCATTCTCTGATCAAAATATAAAGTTTCCTTTGCTTGTGAACCAAACTCAGTCTCGATCTGTTGGCCCCAATGACACTGGGCAGGGGGACACTTGTTGGGGTCCACTCTGGAGGATCAGTAACAGAAATTGAGACTATTGTAACCTCAATGAACAGATGTGTGAGCCAAACTGTAGTTAACATAGAACAGTGTATAAGGCTCGGGTAAAATAAGATGTTTCTAACACTTCCATTTGATATTTCCATCACTTTATTATAAGCAAGTTCAGTGAAAAGGTCTGTCTTATTTGTCAGGTCAATATTAGAGAAACGAAGTGATTTCTTTCCAAGGATGTACATCTAATAATCTTGGTTAAAGCTTCAATCTTGTTTTAAATGCTTTTCCATTGAAAATTATACCTCTCTTTCAGCTCCCCCATTTCTGAGAAGTATAAAATCTTATAATTTATTATTACCAAAGGGGAAAGGTGGGAGGAGGGATAAATTAACAGTTTGGGATTAACACATACACACTGCTATGTATAAAATAGATCATCAACAAGGAACTACTGTATAGCACAGGGAACTACACTCAACATTTTGCAATAACCTATAAGGGGAAATAATCTGGAAAAGAATAGATATTTTTATTAACATCATCTATCAATGACAGTTAAAGTGTAACCTAAGGGAAGCTGGTGGTGAGTGCTTCTGACCCTGAAGACTTCAATCGTCTAAAGTTTGGACTCTGCCTACTTCCCAAGGCCCTTAATGAACATATGTGTAGCCATAGCTTAAAAAATTCCCCAGTTTGGGTTTTGGGCAGACACTGATTTTGAAAAAGCCCTGGTGTTCTCCTTACATGAATGGGACTCTTCCTACTGCTAAAACATGTCTGTCACACACAGAGGATGGTATACCGTCTGATCGGGAAGAGTTTGGAAAAGGTATCTCATCTCCTCATCTCCTGGTGCTCGGGTTCACCCCTCCAGCGTCTTTACTAACAGTCTCCCCACTTGGAGATGTCAGCACTGTCAACATCCTGTTGCGTACAGTTTGGAATTTGTCCAGAGGATGAAGCGGAAGGATGAGGAACAATGAGAGACAAGTCCTAGGTGTTCAGACAGGCACATGTCACTCTAATTTCCAATCAGGAAGACGAATTGACCAAAGGCTAGGGTTGCCCATGGAAACAGTATAGGGCTTGAGGAAATCCCGCTGCTTTGTGGCCAGTTCCCATAAACGCAAGTTGAACAATGGAACTCAGGGGCAGTAAAATTCATGAAACTGCAGAGTTGAAAATATCCATCACTGAAAAATGTCTTGAGGAAAGTCAGAGAAAAGGACTTGTAAGCAAGGGAGAATGGCAGGAAAGGGATCTGAGGAGGTAGAAAGGACTCGCCATTAAGCACAAGAAAAGGAGCTGAACATTGCCAACATTGCAGTTGGCCAAAAAGGGTGTATGCGTTTTTTTCTGTATATATTCAAGAAAAGGGCATACACTTTTTTAGCCAAGCAAACAGGTGGGCACTGGAAGTCAATACTACAAAAGATATCACTTCGCATCAGTCAGAAGAGCCATCCTCATAAAGCGTAAACAACAGAAATGCAGGACAGGGCAAGGAGAAGAGGGAGCCCTGTGAGACTTATAGTGGAAATGTATATTGCCAACGGCCATTCTGGAGAAGTGTATTGTGTTTACTAAAGCATCTAAAAAATGAGCTACAGAGCATAGGGCAATTGCACTCATGGGCGTATATCTTGGGAAAAACAAAAATTGAGAGGACACAGGCACCCCAAAGTTTACTCCCTCTCTGTTTAAAAGATCCTCGACTAGGATATAACTTAAATGTCTCTGGAGGGAAAAAATGGATAGAGATGTGGTACTTAGGTAGAGTGGAATATTATTCAGCCTGGAAATCAATGAACTATGGCCAGTTGTAACAACTCCGGAGGAGTTACGTATGATCTTTCTAAGTGACATAATTCAAAAAGAAAAAGACACATATCATAAGATATCACTTAAAGGTGGAATCCAAAATGGCTACACATGAAATAAATTACAAAACAAAAACATAGTCAAATATGTAGAAAACACGCATAAGGCTGCTAAACGGGAAAGGTGGGGAGGGGTGAGGCATCATCCAGGAGGTTGAAATTAGCAAAGATACCATTCCAAATACCAAACTGATAATCAACAAGGCCCACACGGTAGCTAAAAGAACTGCACTCAGCACACTCAAGTCACCGGAAAAGAATATATACGACTGGTAAGAATCTGAAAAAGAATTTACTGATGTCTCTTGTACGTGAATCAAGTGGATGTACAGCAGCAAGAAACAGAGCTTTGAAAATCAGCTGTAACCAATATAGTAATAAATTGAAAAAAATAAATGACAGAGAGACAGAGAAAACCTCTTACAACTTTTCCTCAGGGACGGTGATGCAACATGGATTGAACACATCTAGACCCACAGCAGGATGAGACATAAGGCTGGAAACTGTTTGCACTAAGAGAAATGTGAGGTTGGGTGAGGAAATGCACACCCTTTAAAGTAATACTACCTGGTACCCATTCAATGGGTCCCAAATCTGCAGGTTCAAGGGATCTTCCTACAGCTAAAACATGCATGGAAAACCCAGAGGACTGTACACCATGTGATCGGGAGATGTGTCTAAAATGCAGCTCATTTATCCTCTCCTGGTGCTCCTGTTCACCATTCTGGCCACGTTACTTAGAATCTCTCCACTTGGAGAATCAGCACATTTAAACTTCTGTTTCACACATTTTGCAAATTGTGAGGAGGATGAACGGGAAGAGGGGGAACCAATGAGAGAATAGTTGTAGGGGTTTGGACGGGCACATATCACTCTAATTTCCCATTAAGAATAAGAATTGAAAAAAGGCTCAGCCCACCTCGCCGGAGCCAAAATAGGTCCTGAAGCAATTCTGTGGGTTTGAGCCCAGCTCACAAAAGAGCAACTTAAGAAATGGAGCTCAGGGTCACTGCAATTCACAAACCTGCAGAGTTATAAATGAAAACTAACGTCCAAAAATATGTTGAGGTAAGGCAAAGAAGAGGATCTGAATGCAAGACAGAATTGCAAGAAACAGATTTCAAGAGATAGATTGGACTCGTCTTTAAAGCACATGAAAAGCGGCAGAATTTCGACAATGATGCAGTTGGCCCAAAAGGGCGTATGCGTTTTTTCCTGATTATAACCAGGAAAAAACACATACGCACTTTATGGGCAACGAAGCAAGCAAGCAATGCAAATGTGCACAACAAAGAAGTCTCATTTCCCACTGGTCAAAAGGGCCATCCTAAAAATTTGTAAAAACCAGAAATGCAGGACAGGCCATGGAGAACAGGGAGCCTTTATACGCTGATGGGCAGTGTGTGAACTGCCGAGAGCCACTCTGGAGAAGTGTATGGTGGTTCCTAAATCATCTAGAAAACAGAGCTACAGAGCATAGGACACTTCCAATCATGGGAGTATATCTAGGGAAGTCTAAAAATCAACAAGACACAAGCACACCACAGTTTAGGGCTACTCTGTTTACAAGAACCTCAACTTCAGTACACCTTAAATATCCCAGGAAAGAGAACAATGGATAAAGAAGATGTGGTACTTATGTACAATGGAATATCTCTTCACCATGAAATCAATGTAATAAGGCTAGTAGAAGGATAAAGAGTGGATTTAGGTCCGATAATACTACTTGAAATAAGTCAAACAGAAAAAGAAACATATCATAAGATATCACTTATAGAGGGAGGGTAAATATGGCTGCACAAGAAATGAATTACAGAACAGAACAGTGTCTCACATTTAGAAAACACACTTATGTCAGCTTAAGGGGAAAGGAGAGGTGGGGTGATGCATAAAACCAGAGTTTGAAATTAGCACAGATACCGTTCAATAAACCAAATAGATATTAGACAAGATCTACACCTTGCTCAATGAACTGGCCTCAACACACCCTATACACCGCAGAGAAATATATCTGAGTAATAAGAATCTTAAAACCCATGTATTGATATATCTCCATAAGGGAATCAAGTGTGTGCAGAGCGGCACAAACACAGCAGTGAAAATGAGCTAAACCCCATTATAGAAATAAATTTTAAAAACAAAACGCAGAAACAATGAAAGAGAGAAAAATTCTTACAAAATTTGTTCAGGGGCTGTGATGCAACCTGGATTGACCACATATAAACCCACAGCTGGATAACACATAAGGCCGGACACTTGGGGCTGAGAGGATTGGTGAGCTTTGGTGAGCAACTGCCAAAAGTTTAATGCAATACTTCATGCTACTCATTCCAAGGGTCCCAAAACTCCAGGTTGAAGGGAATCTTCCTACAGCTAAACCATGCTTGGGAAACCCAGCGACTGGTATACCATATGATCGGGAAAGGTTTCTAAAACGCACCTCATTTTTCCTCTCCTGGGGCTCCGGATCGACATTCCGGCCGCTTTACTAACAATATCCCCACATGGAGAGTCAATGCCTTTAAGTTCTGGTATCGCACAGTCTGCAGTTAGTGCGGAGGATGAATGGAAATAGGGGGAACCAGTGAGAAACTAGCTATAGCAGTTTCAATGGGCACATGTCACTCTAATTTCACATTAGTAAGAAGAATAAACCAAAGGCACAGCAAGGTGCCCCAGAAGAAGAATAGGGCCTGAAGGAATCCTGTGGTTATGAGGCAAGATCACAAAAATAAGAGCTGAAAAATGGAGCTAAGGGCCACTGCAATTCAAAAACCTGCAGAGTTATAAAGGCCAACTATTTTCAAAAAATATATTGAGATAAGGCTATGAAGAGGCATTGAAAGCAAGGCACAATTGCAGGAAACCGATTTCAGGAGGTAGACTGGAATTGCATTTAAAGCATAGGAAAAGAGGCAGAACGTCCACAATGATGCACTTGGCCAAAAAGGGCGTATGCGTTTTTTCCTGAATATATTCAGGAAAAAACGCATACGCCCTTTTTGGCCAACCAAGCAAGCTTGCAAAGGAAATCTGCACTACAATGAAGTCTCACTTCCCCCCGGTCAAAAGGGCCATCTGAAAAAAGTGTAAAATCCAGAAAGGCAGGACAGGCCATGGAGAACTGGGATCCTTGTTATGCTGATGGGCGGGATGTATATTGCCAACAGCCACTTGGGAGAAGTGTATGGTGTTTCGTGAAACATCTAAAAAACAAAGCAACAGAGCCTAGGGCACTTCCACTTATGGCCCTATAGATTAGGGAAATTAAAATCAAAAAGACACAGCCACCCCTAAGTTTGGGACGGCTCTGTTTACAAGAAACTCGTTTATGGGACTAGTTCAATATCGCAGAAAGTGAAAAATGGATAAAGAAGTTGTGGTACTTACGTACAATGCAATATCACTCAGCAATGAAATCTAAGTCATCAGGCCCATAGCAGCATAATGAGTGGATTCAGGTATGATGATTCTACCTGAAATAAATCACACAGGAAAAGAAACATCAGAAGATATCACTAATACACGGAATGTAAACTTGGCTACACAGGAACTGGATTACAAAACAGAAGAGGGTCTCAAATTTAGAAAACCAACTTATGCTTGCTTAAGGGGAAAGGTGAGTTGGGGTGCTGCATAAAACCAGAGATTGAAATGAGCACAGATAAAGTTCCTTAAGCCAAATATGAAATAGACAAGAGCTACTCCTTGCTCAACGAAAGGGACTCAACACCCCATATTAAACGCCTAAGAATGTACCTGACTAGTAAGTATCTTAAAACCTATGGATCGCTATGTCTCCAAAAGAGAAGCAAGCGTGTGTACAGGGTCATAAACGCAGCAGTGATAGGATTGGAGAGGTTCGGTGAGCAAATGAAGACCCTTTGAAGTCATATTGCATGGTACCCATTCCACGTGTCTCAACTCTCCAGGTTTAAGGGATTCTTCCTTCAGCTAAATCATGCATGTGGAACCCAGAGTATGATCAACCGTGTGATTGGGAGTCGTGTTCAAATATGTCTCAGTTTTCGTCCCCTGGTACTCGGGTGCAACATTCCAGACGCTTTACTAACACTCTCCCGACTTGGAGAGTCAGTGCCTTTAACCTCCTGTTTGGCCCAGTTTGCAATTTCTGCGGAAGATGAACAGGAATAGGGAGAACCAATGAGAGACTAGCTGGAGGTGTCTGGACGGGCAAATTTAACTCTCATTTCCCACCAGGAAGAGGAATTAACCAAAGGCTCAGCGTGCCGTGCCGGAACCAGATTAGGGCCTGAAGCAATCCTGCGGTGTTGCGGCCAGCTCACAAGAAAGCGG